>NW_027617096.1:0-40000 GCF_964187855.1 Myxine glutinosa | reverse complement strand
CATAGAGAAAAATGGCTGGGCCAATCTCTACCAAATTTGGCATACTTGCTGGGGTACCAAGGGTCAGGTCATTGGCACAACCTCCACCCACCCCCTGACCACCACAAGGCAATTCTCTGTATGTATGTGTTTGTACATCTGAAAAGCAAGAAACTGACCTCACACAAGGAAATGTGGCCATTTGGCCCATCATTGCCATGGTGCACTCTCGGGTTAAGTTTTCCTACAGCTTTAAACATCAATATTTTTGATGGTTTACTAAAATCTATACAACCCGATCTTGACCAGGTGACCAAACCTTTATATATATATATATATATATATATATATATATATATATATATATATATATATATATATATATATATATATATTTATATATATATGTATATATATATATATATATATATATATATATATATATATATATAAATATATATATATATATATATATATATATATATATATATATATATATATATATATATATACAGACTTGGCATCTAATATGGAATATATATTTTTTCTTGACTTGGGTTTACTTTCTTAACTCAGTATATCAATCTGGTGAGTTTCTTTTACACTTTGGTGATTTATTTGTTAAAAGAACCATGTCACTGATTGTCTGTCGCAGCAAGAAGTCAACAACAGGATTATATCACAGGTGGCGTGGCAAAATGTACGGACAGGTACATTTGACGATTGGCTTCACAGTCGGGTATACAAGGGTTGTTGCGTTCTGTATTAGTGGAAAACAAAAGCTGCACGTCCCCAAAAGTTATTGCCGCTTCCTCTGGAGATGGTCCGTCAACTCGACAATGCTGTTTGTAATGGAGTGGTGGCTTTACGAAATTACGGCATGAAAGAGCGTGCTATTGCTCGGCAGTATGGCATAACTCAAGGTCAGGTGTCAAAGATCCTGAAACGAAATGCTCAGAGGGGTGTCCCTACTCCAATACCGAGACCAGGACGTCCCCGCAGAACCACAAGGAGGGATGATCGCCAGCTGCACCGGTTAGTCCGCAATGGCCGTACCAAGTCAGCTAATCAGCGTAGGGCTGAGCGGCGGCAACTGACAAATGTGCCTGTATCCAGAAGGCTAGTCAACCAACGACTGGTTCAAGCAGGCTATCGTGCCAGGCATCCCCTGAGAAAGCCACGCCTGACCAGACAACACCAACAGCACCGATTGCAGTGGGCCAGAGAGCACCGTCAATGGCAGCCAGGACACTGGAATCACGTGGTCTTCAGTGACGAGTCTAGATTTCTGGTCTATCGTCAAGATGGCCGCGTCCGAGTGCGCAGACAAGTGCATGAAGCCTACAACAAAGATTGTATAGTGCCAAGAGTCCAAGCTGGAGGTGGTGGGGTGACCGTTTCGGCTGCTTTTCATGCAGGGGGCAAAACTGACCTGGTTGTTCTGAATGGAAACCTGAACCAGTTCAAGTACAGGACCATTCTGGAAGAAACATTGCTTCCATTTGCTCGTGCAGCCTTTTGAGGAAGCTTTGTCTTCCAAGATGACAATGCACGGCCTCATCGTGCTCGCATGATCCAACACTTTCTTGCTGACCGTGGTGTAGAGCATATGGAGTGGCCTGCCATGTCCCCGGATATGAATCCGATAGAGAACCTTTGGGCATAATTAACGCGTCAAATCGACAACTTGGACCAGCAGCCTGCCTCTGTGCGTGAATTGCAGCAGGCTATTGTCACTGCATGGCAAGCGATTCCTGTCCAAACATTGGCAAATCTCGTGAACAGCATGCCTCAACGTGTACGTGCTCTCCTGAATGCTCGTGGGGGTTACACGAAGTACTGAAGTGTAATTTTACTGTCCGTAATCCCAGTCGTAATTTAACTTTTGTTTTTGTTAAAAAAATATTTCGCTAATGTGCAAAATAAAGAGATACTTCTGGAAAACGTACAGAAGTTTAACACAGTACTGTCCGTGAATTGAGTTCGATATCAGTTTACATCACTTTCAAGGGTCAATTTATTTGCTTCGAAATGTCAAATGTGGTTTTTGTTTCTTTTAAAGGTCACATTAACAAAATCTAGAATAATTTCAACATCATTCCAATGAACTTTTGGTTCTAAGACATCTTTAAAGGTAAGTTCACCCCCACAAAATATATTCCATATTAAATGCCAAGTCTATATATATATACACACACACACACATATACTCTTATTGTAATAAACTAGGGCATGCCCGTACTATATCTATATCTAAAATTATATCCCCCCCCTCTATTTACATGAAATGGTTTGGTCCAAAGCGAACGGCTTGCGAGTGGTGACAATCCCCCCCCCTCTATTTACATGCAATGGTTTGGTCCAAAGCGAACGGCTTCCGGAGTTTGGTAAAGAAATCGCCATCGCGTGCACAAACGCGCAGGAAAGCGAATGAATCGCAAATTCGTTTTTATTAGTTGTAAAACATAGTTTAACGCCAACATAGTTTGCAAACGTGAAATAAATGAATACGCTCTCAAATGTGCCATCCGAGGCAGAGTGTGCCCGCCACGTTCGGCACACGCGATCGTTCGCTGCTCTCTGATTGGTTGAATCGTTTTTTGGACATAGCTCGGTAAGTAATTGTCCGATTAATATGAAACCTTGAAAAGGCACATCCTCGGGTCCCCAGCAATATACCTGGCAAGTTAAAAGTATATCGGACCCGTGGTTGCCGAGAAACAGCGGTCACAGTCAAACAAACGTACAGACAGACAGACAGACAGAGATTACTGGAATTATAGATAGACTAGGGCATGCCCGTACTATATATAAGCTAGGACGTGTCCGTACGTGGGTGCCCGTTCCTTGCCAAAAAAAAAAAAAAAAAAAAATTTGTGTAGGGGTGTGTGTGTGTAAACATCCTAGGGCGTGCCCGTACGTGGGTGCAAAAAAACATGCGTGCAAACAACAACAACAAAAAAAAAACTTTGAAACCACGTGGCAGTAACGACCACAGAACCCCCCCCCTCTATTTACATGAATGGTTTGGTCCATTCGCAACGACCACAGAACCCCCCCCCCCCCCCTCTATTTACATGCAATGGTTTGGTCCAAAGCGAACGGTTTGGTCCATTCGATGTGATTCGATGATTCGATGTGAATGGTTTGGTCCATTCGCAACGACCACAGAACCCCCCCCCCTCTATTTACATGAATGGTTTGGTCCATTCGCAAAGCCAAAGCGAACGACCACAGAACCCCCCCCTCTATTTACATGAATGGTTTGGTCCATTCGCAAAGCCAAAGCGAACGACCACAGAACCCCCCCCCCCCCTCTATTTACATGAATGGTTTGGTCCATTCGCAACGCCAAAGCGAACGGCGAACGGCTAAATCGCCATAGCTCGGTAAGTACTTGTCCGATTAATTTAAAACCTTGAAAAGGCACATCCTCGGGTCCCCAGCAATATACCTGGCAAGTTTCAAGTATATCGGACCGGTAGTTGTCGAGAAACAGCGGTCACAGACAAACAGACAAACGTACAAACGTACAAACGTACAAACGTACAGACAGAGATTACTGGAATTATAGATAAGATGACCAACGCAATGTTATAATGTATGTTGCGCGTTGACATATGGAACCCTTTTCCCATTGTGACCGAATTATCCCATTCCTTCATTGGACAAAGAGCCACGCTGCCTTGGAATTGCTCATAATGGCAGAATATGAATTTAAACCGAGGATTCTCAGACTGACTGCAATTGTCTGCCTCCCCTCCCATCTCCACCCTCGATACCCTGTCTCTCTCCTGCTAATCTCCCTTAGACAGCACATGCAATGGCGGACAGTCTGCGTATAATCACACCGCACATCATTTCATTAGCAAGACAAAAGCAGAACAAACATTTCAAGGCGCTTTGCTAACAGGCGTGAAACGCCACCTTGCATTTCGTGCCAGGATTGGGAATATTGGAAATGGGAAAGAGGGAGGGACGATGAGGGGTGTTGGGAGAGGGGAGGGGTTCAGTTAAAGGGCTTTGGTTCAAACTCCATGGTAATAAAGAACGCAATTATCCCGATAGGGATTACGAGGTGACATTATTGAAATGTTGAGGTTAATAGAAGCGTTTCTAAAGAATATATTCAAGCAAATATTTTGAATAGGTGAGAAGTGATGGAAATACCAAAGGGACTTATAGGTTTGGTGGCCACAGGTTATGGTATCTCAGAAGGTAGTGGGTTCGAATCCAACTGAAGGCAGCGGTGTGAAAGACTTGGATTGTACAATGCTGGGCCTTGTCTCATGAGAAATGGTATGCCCAATTCACCTGGTGATTTATCAATGAAAACCAAGCTGGTTCAATATCAACCTACAGCCTGCCCAGCTTGATCTGATGTCTAACCATGCTTTGTGGTTTAATACCGTCAGGGCAACACTAAAAAAGCAGTACAACAAAAGGGTCATCACACCAACTAGTCCGAGCAGACAGGACACCCAGCTTCCGAGGGACAGCACACGTTTTGATGCAACGACTTGAATAACAAATACAATTCCAACAGTTTGTATCCGGGTCAGTAATCAGACCCACAGTCGACAGCTGAAATGTAAGTGCATTCCCGCTGCACCATCCTGTGGGATATTAAAGGCTCGATTGTGCTTTTTGGATCGAGAGAGCAGGATTTATCGGCTACTGACATACATGCGCTACTTGCATGTTCCAATTCCAATTGCTAGCCTGGATGAGGTTGGATTTGCCATCACCTTGCCATGGAGTAGTAACGCATCCTGACTTAATTCTCAGCTCACTAAAGTATGAGTCTGCATCGCATATCTTTTTGATAAATGAACTTGTATACAGTATGGCGATGAGAATTGGAGATGGAGTGGACCAGATTGCGCAAACTGTCTTTTCCCCTGTCAAGAGTGTGTGTGTGTGTGTGTGTGTGTGTGTGTGTGTGTGTGTGTGTGTGTGTGTGTGTGTGTGTGGCCTTTTCTTTGATTTCTCCCCGAGAGGGTGGGGAGCCAAGTTAAAATTTCACCTGGAGGGTTACGCCAATCTCCACCAGATTTTGCATACGTACTGGTGACAGATGGACCGACAGACAAACAGACAGAAGTGAACCAATTGCTTAGCCCCGCTTTTTGCTTCATGTGCGCTGGGCAAAAAACGCTTGGCCCAATCGCCACCAGATTTGGCAAAAATCCAGGTGAGTACCCAGGTTCAGGTAAAGGACAAAAAAAATCTACCCTTAAACAAAACTCTCTCCCTCCCTACCTTCAGCAAGGTAACTCTCTGTATGTATGTGTATATAGGTATGAAAAACACACAAAAAAACAGCTGGCCCAATCTCCACCAGATTTTGCATACGTACTGGTGACAGATGGACCGACAGACAGACAGAAGTGAACCAATTGCTTAGCCCCGCTTTTTGCTTCGTGTACGCTGTGTAAAAAACGCTTGGCCCAATCGCCACCAGATTTGGCAAAAATCCAGGGCAGTACCCAGGTTCAGGTAAAGGACAAAAAAAAATATCTACCCCTAAACAAAACACTCCCCCTCCCTACCCTCAGCAAGGTAACTCTCTGTATGTATGTGTATGAGACCACCTTTAGAGGCCATTTTTCCCCGCAGAGCAGGGGTTGACCTTTTTGGGGCACCGTGGTCCCCTTTTTGAAGCAATGTTTTATGGCCGGATGCCCTTCCTGCCGCCAACCTTGTTAGTCGCCTCTTGCGACACAGGGAATTACCAGTGAACTGGTACTCAATTTGCCGACCTCGGAAGATGACAGGCTGAGTCAACCCCCTCCTGGCGTTAATTCAGCGATCTTCAGCGATCAACCGGGATTTGAACCCAAGATCCTAAGATCCCAAGCCAGCACCCTAACCGCTAAGCCAACACCAGGCTCTGTATGTATGTGTATATAGGTATGTAAAACACACACACAAAAACCAGCTGGCCCAATCTCCACCAGATTTTGCATACATGCAGGGGGACATTCTCAAAATTCTCAATTCACAAAAAACCCCACCAACTGACTGAACTTGTGTATATGTTATATATACTGCTTCCAATTTTCCCTTAAGCTCAGCTGGTGCTCATGCCACGGTATAATGGGGTCCGTGGTACGTACCTGATTTGGATTGTATCCCCCACGTAACGTAATGCAATCCGAGCCGCCCAGAATGCCTGCAGCGAGCATTACAGGGGGAAAATAATAATAAAAAAACCACACGCGTTGAGGTTGGCGATCAGGTAAAAGCACCGCGTGTTTGCTTCAAATAAATTAGCGATAAACGGTTCGTGTCGCCACTAACGGCGCCCAGAATTTGGGGCCAAACAGCAAATGGAACTGCGAGTGTGTTGATTGGAACACAACTACACTCAAATAAATGCACACAATCTGCAATTAAGCTGTACATTTGAAATTCTATACGTTACACAGGTATAACCTACGAGACATTAATTGCTTGAATTGTCCTGAGCTGTTGCTTTTTGAATGCAGGACTATAATATTTGTTGTAGTAGCCCAATTGATGGGCACGTTTTTCGCGCTTTTACGCATGCCCACCATGTGTCGTGTCTTAAGACTCAATTATGTGGCTCATTGATTATCTCTTATGTTTTCTGGTTATATTGCTGTTTCATATAAAGAAACATTCTATATTTAAATATATATTTTGCAGTTGTGAAATGAGAGCCAGTTTTGATTGGTCAAACATTTTCATCTCGTCCCTGAGGTCATGTCATGCAAAGTTCAAATCCATTGCACTATTTTTTTTTTTTTTTTTTTTTGTATACAAGATCGAGGCTCGTGAAAGAGCGAACATTAATCACACAGAAAGACAAACCGACACATAAAACATATAACATCGGGAGCGGTAGACAAGATGGGGAGAGGGTGGGAAGGACACAAACACAACATTTGAGAGCAGGGACCGAGAGACATGGAGACATCGAGAGATCTGAGAGAGGGCGAGGGCTTTGGGGGGGGCATGGGAAGGGGGGGGGGGGGGTGGGAGAGGTATAAAACATATGGACACTGCCAGGACTTCCAGGAAAGAAGTTGGAATTTCAAACAAGGTGGATCTGGGGTGAATTAGCGGGGGTAGAAAAGATCAAGGTTTTGGATGGGGGAAGATAAGAGATGGTGTTGAACAGCTGTTTTAAAGACCTGGAGGGAGGAGTGGGATTGAAGGGAGTGAGGGAGTTTGTTCCAGAGGCGGGAGAAAAGAGGAATGAAAGAGTGAAGGTGAGCAGAGAGCCGAGATTTCGGCAGTTTAACCATCAGAGGGTTGCTGGCAGATCTTGTGCGACCTGTAGGAATATTTGGGGGACAGAGCACAGAGAGAGCTGGGGGTGCAAGGCCGGAGAGGAGTCGGTAGAAGACAGAATGACCACCTACCTGCCTGCGGTGAGTGAGTGAAAGGCCCTCAGAGATAGCTTCATCGTGGGAGATTCCAATAATTCTGAAAGCTTTGGTTTCGACAGCGTGAAGCCGAGCTAGGTGTGAGGCAGGAGCACCGACCCATAGGGGAGAACAGTATTCCATTGAGCTGCGGATGAAAGCCTTGTATGTGGTGAGGAGCTCAGGTGTGCCGAGGAAGGACTTCGCACGACGGAGGATGCCCAGTCGGCGACTGGCTTTGGAGGCCAGCTTGGAAATGTGGTTTTCCCAGGAAAGATCCTGGCAGATAGTGAGACCCAAAAGCTTGAGTGACAGAACTTCTTGGAGAGGATTGTTGAGAAAGTAGATGGGAGGGTTGTCCAGTCGATCTTTTCGGAGAGACATAGTGAGAGTGTGAGATTTGTCAGGATTGAAAGACATGTTCCACTTGTTTGACCAGTCTGTGATTTTGTACAAGTCTTCAGAGAGATGTAGGCCTACTGTGCATGGAAAGCTATTTAAATTTTATTGCATGAATGACTGGAGCTTGATTTGCACAAAGTGCAAGGATGGACAACATAAACACTGTACACCTTTCCAACACTATAACGTGTTGGAAAGGTGTACAGTGTTTATACAACGCACGCACACACACACACACACACACACACACACACACACACACACACACACACACACACACACACACACACACACACACGCACACACACCAGAAGTGGATAAGTTGACACCTGGTAGGTATCGTGAAACCCACCCATCTGTGGAGATGGCAACCAACAACAGCAACTTTCATGCGCATACACACACACGAATATACACGGACACACACTCTCTCTGAAACACACACACACACACACACACACACACACACACACACACACACACACACACACACACACACACACACACACAAAGGTGGATACTTCCGAGACCCGGGAGTGCTCCGTTCCACCTTCTGATACTCGCATATGGAGGTAACAACCACCGACACACACACACACTGCTGAAAAGTCATGGGTTGGCCAATTTGGTGTGCCCATCTTGGGATCCTAGCCTGAGATCCCACCATAGTTGGAAATTGGGATTTGATGTTCAAATCTTATATAGCGTGTTGATTTATCTATCGATTACACATGTCCTTGTAATTTATGTAAAAAAGTACTTTTGATGTCTGTTTTTGTATTTGTGCTTCACGTGATTGTATGAATTGTAGAAAGTTCTTCATGAGTCTTAAATATTTGTGGGAAAAACAATACCACTTACATAAGGCTTCGATGTGTACAAGAAGCAGTTTGTGAAGCTTGTGGCAATCAGTTCAAACACAAAATCAGTGTTACGCATTGTATCAAAAAGGCTGCAGTGTTTGGTGTGTACAGCACTCATGCAAATGTGTTCACTGCTTGAAAATGAAGACCTTTTTTTTTACATTTGCAATAAATAATGGATAGATCCCTTTATATGTTAAAGAAGCAATATCGGCAGAAACTCCTGATGTGTTTTGTGGTCCGAACTGAAAAGCGTTGTGGTTTTGCTTTGTAAGCACAAAGTGAACTCAACGTCGTGTTCTTATGAGCTGTTTGAATGGGACTCTTGTGGTGAAAAGAGTTTCGGACTAAAAGTGAAACATTCCATTATTGAAACTCGCACTGATATATGATGTCATAAAGGTCCGTGTAAAATGGGAAAGCCGTATTTTCACAGTACCCAAACGATGGTGTGCTCCGCAATGCAGCCCCCACTGCTGACCCTACCCTTGAGAGCAGTTTTATTCGGGTCCGCTTTTTAAAGGGGGAATGTAACCAAGGCGACCACGATACTTCAGAGTGCCCAGAAACCAAATTACGTGCAGTATAGAAAAGAACATTCCTATCGAAAAAAATGTAGAAAAATCATTGTGCGATGCAACGTGAAGTACATCATGAATATAAAGTTACAGCGCATGATTTTGATGAAATCCTTTGCCAAAATTTGTGTATGCAATGCATTTCCTTTTTAGATTCCATCATTTCCATAATGGTTGTGAGAAATTCTAATCCGCTTTGAGAGCACCGAGGGGGTCACAGGGTTGCAGTAGTCATTTACAGGGCCAAGCATATGTAGTTGGCCCACAATGCGTTTTTGTCTTCCCACGTTGGGGTCGCGCCAGCTCTGCGGGAACCTGGCTACTCTGGCCCCGTCCCTGGAGGAGAGTCCACTCTGTGCGGCAATTAGCCATGAGCCGAGTACTATTCGCGGTGAGAGTTGCACAGAACCAATAAGGACCGCAATTCAGACGCAGAGCGCAAGACGCAAGGTCTCTTCTTGCACCAAGAAATGTGAGAATTGAGGAGCATTTTGTGGGTCTGGGAATGGCAATGGTTTACATAGGGAAACATGCTAGCTGAAGGCCGGGGGTGTTGCATGGTGTGATTGGTAGGCAATGGGGGTGTGTGGGTAGTCCTACTCAAAGTCCTGCCAGGAAACAACACGTGGGTGTGATTTTTGTGGGGAATATATGGGGGGAGGGGGCAGGTGATGGTAAAGAGCCATCACTCAAATGTGATATAGTCACGTGAGTTAAAAAAAGAAAAGAAAAAAAGAAGATTACATAACATAAATGCATACCAGAGGTACATTACATATTCTGACAAATACCAGAGGTACATTACATACATTCATTACATACATTACATAAATGTGTAAAGGTGGGATAATAAAATAAATATATCTAGATGAGACACCATGAATGTAGTGAATATCAGGATGCAAATGTCACACACAATCCATTGCTGTATGCATCCTGACCAACAGGAAATGCCTGTCACACAATAACCTGTCTGTGGTACACAAAACAGTTTTGGGAGTAGCCAGGAACAATTGCCGGCAGACAGGACGCCAGTTTCACATCCATCTGAGAGACGGCACACACATTGATGAATCACCCCGCCTGTGAAACACCAGGATGGTGTACATATATATATCTTATTATAATAGAGCAAACGTATATGGTTATGTATGTCGCTATGTATGTTTATATGCGACGCAAACGTCTTCTTCTTCAAATAAAATTACCACTCTCTTAATTGCGTTAAGACTGCTGAGACCCCTCAGACCTTTGACGACCCTTTAATTCCCCCAAGACCCTTCAGACAACCAAGACCCCTGAAGACCCAAAATACCCTGAAGACCCCCAAAGACCCAACATACCCTAAAGACCCCCAAAGACCCCAAAGACCGAAAACACCCCCAAATACCCAAAATACCCTTCAAGGCTGAAGGGTGAAGGTGAAGGTGAAGGGTGAAGGCTCAAAAAGACCCTGAATACCCAAAAGACCCCAAAGACCTAAAACACCCTGAAGACCCAAAACAACCCAAAGACCCAAAACACCCCGAAGACCAAAAACACCCCGAAGACCCAAAACACCCCGAAGACCCAAAACACCCTGAAGATCCAAAACACGCCGAAGACCAAAAACACCTCGAAGACCCAAAACACCACGAAGACACAAAACACACCGAAGACCAAAAACACCCCAAAGACCCAAAACACCCCGAAGACCCAAAACACCCCGAAGACCAAAAACACCCCGAAGACCCAAAACACCCCGAAGACCCAAAACACCCTGAAGATCCAAAACACGTCGAAGACCAAAAACACCTCGAAGACCCAAAACACCACGAAGACCCAAAACACACCGAAGACCCAAAACACCCCGAGACCCAAAACAACCCGAGACCCAAAAGACCCCGAAGACACAAAAAGGCCCTGAATATCCCGCAGACCGAAAAGACACCGAAGACCCTTAAGACCCAAAAGCTTCTGAAGACACCAAAGACCCAAAAGACCCTGAAGACACAAAAACACCTCAAAGACCCAAAATACCCTTAAAGGCCCTGAGGATCCAAAAGACCCTGAAGACCCAAATGGCCCTGAAGTCCCAAAACACCATGAAGACCCAAAAGGCACCGAAATGGTCAAAGATACCTACCCCTCTGAAACGACGTGTGGTGAGGCGCGTGAAGCACGCCGAGTCACACAAGTATATATATATATATATATATATATATATATATATATATATATATATATATATATATATATATATATATATATATATATATTGTTGTGGATATGAGAATGTTTTTTTATTTTGTTGTTGTGGTAAAATGTTGTTGTAAAAGGTTGTAAAATATCACCCCTCCTCCCTCCGTTTGTGGTTGTATAAAGGTCAAAGGGCGTTTCCGTAGTTAGTCCATAAAACATACATGCAGGACACGATATATCCTTTCTTTTGACAGTTATATCCTTATTATGTGTATTAGCGTAAGGCTGTGTCTTCCATTAATTGAAATACTCCATTGCACCAGTGAAAGAGATAGATTCCCTTCCATTCCCCCCTTTCCGTCAATTGCAATTCGAAGTGCCTTCCGCATTTTGGTCGGTTTTTCCCTCCAATAACCGCCATTGACCACGAGGCTCGAGTCGGGGAAGGAAGGCGTGTCTCCACCTCGTCATAGAGGGGAGGAGTGAGCCCGCCCCACTCGACCAACCATGAGCCAGGGGTTCGGCTAGAGAGGGCGGAGGAAGAGCGATCGGGGAGGGTCGCAAAGGTTGAGGGGCGGGGGCCTATATAACCCAAGGCAGGGCGTGTCCAAAAAGAGAGATGCGTTTTTACAGAGGAGAGCACTGAGCAGAAGACAGAAAGGCCTGGAGTTGGACTTTGAGTTGGTCTGAGTTGGTTGGGAGTCGGTCGTCAAGTGCAGAGTGGTGAAGAGTCAGTCAGTAGAGGTGGTGGTCAAGTGGTTGCGTTGGTTGCGGTGAGGAGTCGGTGGTAAAGAGTGAGGGACCAAGAAAGAGAGAGAAAGAGTCCTGAAGCAAGAGAGGAAGTTGTTGAACTGGGTGGGACTAAGGAAGGAGAGAGAACCCGTCACACCAATCCACCAAGCTCCGCGTTGGCTCCACCAAGCGTTCAGCTCCACCAAGCTCCGCGTTGGCTCCACCAAGCGTTCAGCTCCACCAAGCTCCGCGTTGGCTCCACCAAGCTCCGCGTTGGCTCCACCAAGCGTTCAGCTCCACCAAGCTCCGCGTTGGCTCCACCAAGCGTTCACCTCCAGCCATCCACCTCCTGCAATTCCCCGCGTGAGTCAGTGTCTTTTGTTTGTTCTGTACTGGGTTAATTAAGTCTGTATAAGCTAGTATTTTCCCTGTGTCACCTGCGTCTTATGTGCTTGTAAATAAACGTGACTGCTTTCTTTTTGCTTGTGTGTAAATAGTCAATAAATTCAGTCGTATTTCCAAACCTTTCTTTGCCTTCGTTTTCCTCTTTGCATTGCGTCGTTTTCGTCTTTTCCCTCATTGAGCAGCTGGGGTGCGATACGGCCAAAGTCTGGGTGAATCGGGTGAGTTTTGTTAGGTCGCGGTCTTACACCACCGCTCGGTCTATAACATCTAACCGCGATCTATAACAATTGGTGTCTGGGAGTGAGATTCGAGGCCCGACCAAATTTTTTAAAAAAAACGAATAGAGGAAAAAAAAAAAATTTGGTCAAAATTTGGAGCGGCCGAAATTTGTTTTGTTTTACAAAACCTGAATTTTGAAATCGCGCCATGGCTGTTCAAGGCGACGGGATGCCGGTGGGAGAGATAGACGGGGTAGAATCGACCCAGGACTTAGGAAAAAAAATGGTGGAGGAGAGTAAAGAAGGTGTGGTTGAGGGTGTATCAGGTGCACAAAATGGCGTCCTCACGCATGTGGGTGTAGCGGCACCAAATTTTGCCGCGCCCTTTGTACCAACGGTGGAAGACATGCAATTAATTATGGCTGAAATGGAAGCCCATTTGAAGCGGAACAGTGAGCGATTGTTAAACAAATTGGGAAACCAAATGGAAGCAATAACGAACAAATTGGGAAACCAAATTGAAGAAATAACGAACGGAATGAGGGCCGATAGGGAGGAAAGGGAGCAGAGGGACAGAGACCGCAAGTTGGGCGAAAGGGTCCCAGGGGTGCACGAGGAGGTAACGCGAGTCGAAAAGCGCTGGTTGAGCGAAGCGGAGGAAAGCACGGGTACAATGACGGGGGTAGAAATCGCGACCCGGGGCTTGGAAAAGCCGGCGACCGATGAGGTAGAGGGAATTTTATTAAAGCCAACGGTCGTCGAGGTGAGTACAGAAAAAGCGGAAGTGGGCATTGAAATTGAAGAGATGACGGAGGTAGCCTGGGAATTGCAGGGAGAAATGGATAATGTACAAAGTCTGTGTTCAAATCATGATGAGATGCTCACTAACCAAATAAAAAGTTTGCAGGTGGCAAAGGAGGTGCGGAGACAAGGTACGGAGGTGAGTGGCAATGTATATGATGTGAGGAAAGCTTCAGTCGGCTTGGGGATTGGTTTGGATCCGGGTGTTCGTGAAAGGCCGTTGGTGAAGTGTGTGACAGGTCAGGTGTGCGAAAAAAGAGGTGTGCGAGAATGTCCGACCATGGGGTGTGTGAGGAAAAAGTGCACGCCGAGGAGTGAGTGTGCCGTCAGGAGTGAGCCGGTCGAAGCGCGTGTGCGAGGGGGTACATGGAAGCGCGGTGTGGTGAGTGTTACGGAGGAAGTAACGAGAGAGTGTACACCTGTGGTGAGTGTTACAGAGGGTGTAACGGGAGAGTGTGCGCGAGAAAGGTGTTTGACGGACAGGTGCATGAGGAAAGAGTGTGCTGTCAAGAGTAAGGGTGAGTGCGCTGTCAAGAATGGAGGTGAGAGTAGTGAGAGTGACAAGGAGAGTGAGTTGGTTGTGACAGGTGAGCGAGGATGTACACCTGGGATGGAAGGATGCACACCTGGAATGGTAGAGCGTGTGTGGGAAGGCACATTTGAGTTGGTAGTGAGGCACGTGGTTGGGTGTGCGAATGAGGGCACACCTGTGATTGTCACAGAGGAGGTGACCGAGGAGGGGGCGCGAAGAGGTGTGTTGGTGAGGTGTGATACCAACGAATGTGTGCCAAGGTGTTCGGTGGCCAGGTGTGTGACCAAGGCTGTGAGTGGAAGGGGTGTACCTGGGTGTGTAAGGAAAGGTACGAGGAGGATGGAAACGGCTGGATGTGTGAGCAAGGAACGGGCTGCGGGGTGTAAGCATCCAGGTGAAGCATCGACGATAACCGGGTTAAAGGTTGGAACGACTTATAGCCGACTCGGGCCCTCGGTGCGTGCCGGGCTTCGCGTGCCGCGAGAACCAGCGGGGATCCGAACCACGGCGGTTTCGAAAGAACTGCCGTGCGCGATCCACGCTGGGCCTCGCGTGGAACGGCCGCGTCCGGGCTCCACTAGACGGAGCGGGCCGCCCGATAGGAAGGGTCGTCATGGCGACCACTTTCTATTGAGACGTGCCGGCAGGTCGAGATCGGGACATTGGATGGCTCCACGCCGAGGTGGTGCGTGGGATCTCGGCCCGGGTAAGCCCCCATCCCTGCCACGAATGCGGGACGTATCCAGCCGCTGGCACAAAAGAACCCGCGTTCATGGCTCGGCTGTACGAAGCCGAGCTTTCCAAGGAAATTGGCGCACCGAGAGGATGTAATAAGTAGACGGGTGATGGTGATAGTGATAGTGATTTAAAACGAAATTTAGAAAAGTGAATAGAATTGGCAGTAAATGGAAAATTTTTGAATTGTTGGATTTGGACGAGCGAAATTGGTAGTGAGAGACCCCCGATGTGGTGGGATGGCAAATCCACCATCCCTCACAGGTGGGGGCAAAGGAGCAATAGATTATGGGGTGTATGGCAGTGAAAACTAGCCCGGGTGGGTTAGGTTATATTGATAGGGCTCTAGAAGATGACATTAGGTGACGATAAGGGTAGTTAGTGACTGATACCTGTAGTGGGGACGCAGGTAGATTAGTGTGGATTATAATGACGTGGGAGCGCAATAGTTTAAAGGGACGACTGGGAAGCGCAAGTTTCAGAGGGGAGTAGTTAGCTGAGATGATGCCGTGTGTGTGAGGATTGAACAGGTATGATTGAACAGGTGTGATTGCACAGGTGTGCAACTGAACAGGTGTGTGGAGCAGTGTATGAGGGAGTAGTGGTGATTGTGTGTTGTGTTGACCAAATGGTCCAGGAAGAGGAGGAGGGTGCAGGTGGCACCAGGTAGGATTGCACAGGTGTGCAACGACAGGTGAATGAAAGACAGGTGTATGGAATAAATGGTATGGAGTATTGGAATGGATGGTCGTGGAGTGAGTATGGTGGAAATTGTGGAGTGGAGTGGATGGTGCGAAGGTGTGAATGGGGGAAGAGTGGACCCCCATCACGGATACCCGGGGCGGGTAGTGTAAGTGTTAGGTAGAGGGTACAGGTAAATTGTGGTTGGATATTGGCATCTGTGGTGCGGGTGACAGAATGGTATTTGGATGGGTGCATTAGTGTTGTGGAAATGGCTGGGCGTGTAGCCTGTTAGTGTGTGTAGTTGGTTGGGCACTCCACCACTGTGAGGATGTCGGCCAGGTGAGGCCGCAGGTGGGCTCTGGGAGCCGGTAGTTGTGAGTGGGTGCCTGAGGATCCCGGGTGTGGATCGGGCAGCCCAGTGCCAGAGAGGGCACCGAGTGGGGAGAGCGCCAGAGGGCCTTCCCCAGGTAGTTAGGTTAGGGTAAGGAGCAGGTAAGCTCGGAGGCAACTGCAGTGGTGGGGGTGTGCAGGTGGGTAGACCTGCTGGGAGAGTTACACGTCGCAGCCCAGAAATTGTGCTAGAGCACCGGGAGATGAATCGGGGGAGTGAGACCCCAAATTGAGAAGCACCACAGTTTGGCCAATGGGAATTGGTTATTAGAACCCATAGTGTAAGAGGGCCAATGGTTTGGCCAGAGAAAGACCCCGGGTAGTGTAAAGTGTGTTAAAGTCATTTAGAGGATAGTTAGGATGAAGGATCTCCTCGCACCATCTGCATCCACTCACCTGAGGTGACAGGTACTCCGCACCATGCCATGTTTAATTATTTTTGATGCAAATGTTTTGGATTGTGAGACGCATCATGACGTGGGTGTGACATTGTGCTTTGATGTTCCATCTCTGCCTCCTTATGAGGACTGATGATGAATTTGGTGATGGCAAATTTTGGATAGAGGGATTGTGGTGACGAAGTTGGTATAGAGGAAATATGGGGAGACGTGACAGTAGTGACGAATTTGGTAATGTGTAGGTTTTGTACATATGGGGTAAGGGCAAGGGTGGGCTAGGTAACAGGGGGGTGACGTACGGTAGGGACGAGCTTTCTCACTTCGCCCTCCGTACGCATTTCGCCTTGCATTGCCTTTTTGACGTGTACCCTTGTGACCTTACCCCTCGCTCAATTGTCTTTCCCCTTTTGTCTCCCACATGACCTGTGCGCCGTTGGGCGCCGAGGGGAGCGTGCGTGGGTCGGCCATTGTGCGCCCGAAATTCCCAGAACCAGCTGTCTGCATCGATGCACCACATTATGGACCACATGCCTGTGGCCGAGCACCACTTATGGACCCCATGGGTTGGGGCATGGCCCCTCTGCTGGAACCGGCCATGAGGGCCTGAAATCTTGCTGGCGGACCTTGGCCACAGGGCACCGATGCCCCACAGGTGAACCACACTAGTCGGCCCTGTGGGCTATAAATAAAAGAAAATAAAGAAGGGCACATTGGGCACACTTTATTGCAAATAGGCCGCCAGTAAGCAAAGCAAAAGAGAATGACAACATCTGGAAGACAAATAATAATAACCAGCAGAGGGAGCCAAAGAGCAAGAGACACCTGCAGGGTTAGGGGTTGTTGAATTAATTTTATTGATGAACAGTGGTGACTGCACTGATTGGTGCTTGAGGGTGTGTTGGTGCGTTATAGGTGCTTTCATGGTGCATTGATGCAGAGCAGACTGTCTCCCCCCCCCAGAAAGAACAATTACAGGTCCTGGGTTAGTTTTGTAAATAAAAGTAGCGTCAATTGTAGATAATGCTCCCCACCGTCAGTGTATAGTTTGAAGATCATTCCGCAATTCGGTTAACTGTGGGCGTAAGTCTGTTAGGCAGGGTGCAATGGAGCAGCGGGACACATTTATTTATGTTTTAAAACTGTCGCACTCAGGGTCAGGTTAAAAGTAGAGGGAACTACACCTACGTGCCACACTAAGGTAAAAGTAATAGGCCCGGGACGTGCCTAAGGGGAGGAGGGTGCAGTGTTGTGGATATGAGAATGTTTTTTTATTTTGTTGTTGTGGTAAAATGTTGTTGTAAAAGGTTGTAAAATATCACCCCTCCTCCCTCCGTTTGTGGTTGTATAAAGGTCAAAGGGCGTTTCCGTAGTTAGTCCATAAAACATACATGCAGGACACGATATATCCTTTCTTTTGACAGTTATATCCTTATTATGTGTATTAGCGTAAGGCTGTGTCTTCCATTAATTGAAATACTCCATTGCACCAGTGAAAGAGATAGATTCCCTTCCATTCCCCCCTTTCCGTCAATTGCAATTCGAAGTGCCTTCCGCATTTTGGTCGGTTTTTCCCTCCAATAACCGCCATTGACCACGAGGCTCGAGTCGGGGAAGGAAGGCGTGTCTCCACCTCGTCATAGAGGGGAGGAGTGAGCCCGCCCCACTCGACCAACCATGAGCCAGGGGTTCGGCTAGAGAGGGCGGAGGAAGAGCGATCGGGGAGGGTCGCAAAGGTTGAGGGGCGGGGGCCTATATAACCCAAGGCAGGGCGTGTCCAAAAAGAGAGATGCGTTTTTACAGAGGAGAGCACTGAGCAGAAGACAGAAAGGCCTGGAGTTGGACTTTGAGTTGGTCTGAGTTGGTTGGGAGTCGGTCGTCAAGTGCAGAGTGGTGAAGAGTCAGTCAGTAGAGGTGGTGGTCAAGTGGTTGCGTTGGTTGCGGTGAGGAGTCGGTGGTAAAGAGTGAGGGACCAAGAAAGAGAGAGAAAGAGTCCTGAAGCAAGAGAGGAAGTTGTTGAACTGGGTGGGACTAAGGAAGGAGAGAGAACCCGTCACACCAATCCACCAAGCTCCGCGTTGGCTCCACCAAGCGTTCAGCTCCACCAAGCTCCGCGTTGGCTCCACCAAGCGTTCAGCTCCACCAAGCTCCGCGTTGGCTCCACCAAGCTCCGCGTTGGCTCCACCAAGCGTTCAGCTCCACCAAGCTCCGCGTTGGCTCCACCAAGCGTTCACCTCCAGCCATCCACCTCCTGCAATTCCCCGCGTGAGTCAGTGTCTTTTGTTTGTTCTGTCCTGGGTTAATTAAGTCTGTATAAGCTAGTATTTTCCCTGTGTCACCTGCGTCTTATGTGCTTGTAAATAAACGTGACTGCTTTCTTTTTGCTTGTGTGTAAATAGTCAATAAATTCAGTCGTATTTCCAAACCTTTCTTTGCCTTCGTTTTCCTCTTTGCATTGCGTCGTTTTCGTCTTTTCCCTCATTGAGCAGCTGGGGTGCGATACGGCCAAAGTCTGGGTGAATCGGGTGAGTTTTGTTAGGTCGCGGTCTTACACCACCGCTCGGTCTATAACATCTAACCGCGATCTATAACAATATATATATATATATATATATATATATATATATATAATTATATATATATATATATATATATTTCTCTCAGACATATCTCAAGGTCTGACCCCATTATTGTAGTGGGTATCAGGAAGCAAGCGCCACACTAGCAATTGCAGCGTGCATACTGACCACCAGGAAATGTCTGCCACAGATTAACCTGTCTGTGGTACACAAGACAATTCTGGGATTAGCCAGGAACAATTTTGATTAAAAGTGGTGCTTCTGGCTAAACAGTTGCAAAGGCTCCGCCCATTAGACATGAGCCGAGCAGAGCTACAGCCCTCCTCCATCTCTGTAGGATTGTACTGCAGCCAATAACAGGAAAAAGCGTAAAAAAGGACCGAAGTAAACAATGAAACACTCCTCAGTCAGCCTACTTCACTTTAGAAACATTTTTGTGGTATGATATTCAGCCCACCCCAAGGGAAAATTAATCAATGCATCGATGGTTTCTGTCTCCCTTGCTATTACCTCTGTTGAGAGATGCCTTTTTTTCAATAAAAAGGTTTAAAAAACGATAACAAAGCTAAGGATGTGTACTTCGCCATATGATCGAGGTAGGCTGTCAAACAAAGCTTGTCAAAGTAATACACATGGCCAGTAGCCATAAGCCCTAAGGCTAAGGCTCATTGTTATGCAAAAACACATGCATCGTAAACCATATCGCCAGAATGCATGGTCATGCTGTAAACTTTGTTGCCTACTGGCTATATAATCATTATGATAGCACTTTTTTTTTTTAATAAAAGGGTATAAAACTCAATCAAACATTGTAACAAAGCTGAGGACGTGAAGCTTGGCCCCATGGCTAAAGTACACAGTCCAGCAAAGCTTGTCAAACGAGTGTACTCATGTGCTTCAGTCCGAAAGCTGAAGTACATGGTCAAACGAACATAATCCCAGGCCACAGGGCCAGAATACATGGCCAAACCAACACATGCATCCTAACCCACAAAACACGATCATACAATGATTGGGACCAGCTCTGATCAAATCAGCATCAAACGGAGTGCATTACCAGCCCTCCTCACAACAAAAGTGACCTAACGTACCATCCCTTAAGGGAGTATATACCTCCAGCACCTCTTAACTGGAATGGTGACCATGAACCCCTGTGCCAAATCAGCACCTGCTGCCAGAGACCTGACAAATCCAGCCTGTTTAGGTACCCATTACCAGCTAATAACAACTTTTAGCTGCAGCCAGGATGATAACTATCAACAGTACATCAATGACACTGTTGGCAGTATGCACATGTACGATGACAATGTATTTTTTTTACAAACTGCAACTGAGCCAATTTTCCCATCTAATGTCGTTAGTTATCATCCTGACTGCATCTTAAAGCTCTTATTAACTGGTAATGGGTACCTAAGCAGGGTGGCAGTGTGGCAGGCATTCCGCATTGGTTAGGATCCCGGCAGCAAGTGCTGGTAGGGCACAGGGATTCCTGATCACCATTGCAGTTAAGAGATTTTAGAGATATATACCTACACATACATCTACAAACTTAAAGTAGAGATCCGAGGATATAAAAAGAATATGGATATTAAAAAAATGCTAAATCCTAGGAAATATAAAAAAGAGAAAGAGGTGTTATGTAAAATAATACACATGTAGGCAACAGCATGACTTATAAAGGCTTAAAAGGACTGCATGCAATATTTAAAGCACTTTAATGCTTTTGCTGGCAGAGGGGGTAGAAAACGAGGTATAAAAAAGGGAAGAGGAAATTGAAAAGGAAGTATAAAGACAACTGAGAAATATGATGAGATTATTAAAAAGCAAAACAAAAAGGAAATTAATACTAATGTGATTCTCATGTCATTATTGGCTATCCATTATAAACATCTTTGTAAATGGTATCTTATGGTAATGGTAGATATATGGTATTCAATGTAATCAAGGGTGGATGCATCATGGTATTCTGTAGTAATCAATGGTAGATTATGGTATTCATTTGTAATCAATGATTGTTGTATATACTATTCAATGATAATAGTAAGTACTAAATAGTATTCAATGGTAATTAGGGGTAGATGCATATTGTTTTCAATGGTAATTAATGGTTGATGCATCGTATTTAATGGTATGGCAGGTGCACTCTAATGTAAGAGGGAGTAAAAGGAATGATATCTCAATAGTGCTGAATGGTTTACCATGGTAATCACTATGGTATAATGGTACTGTAATTGTTTATGACATGTGAATGGCATTTTCTGTAAGGGGTGAGTGGATTAACCATGTACGAGGAATAATGACTGAAAGGGATGAAGCCTTGAGCTGGCCAAGTGTTCCAGCCAATATTAGGGGCTCCAAAGCGAAATGGCTGCACGTGTGGATGCGTCCACGATTCGACCTAAACAAAGTGGTGCATTTGTACGCACCACGACCTTGAATGCGCTCGGGCAGTGGCACGATCACTCGCCCACATGACCTGCTCCATGCGCACCCAAGACTCATCTTTAGGAGTAAACGGAGGACATGAATCTCCGACACTTGCATGCAATTGGCTTTGGTCGAGGCGAGATGCGCTCGCACGCCATCTGCCTGTGCTGCGCCATGCTCTTTATGCTTATAAGGTCCGATCTTTTGCTTCCTGTTGCGTGTCGGCATACCTGAGGCCGGGGGTTTTTCAAAGGTGGGGATCGAGGGGGGTTGTTGAAAAAGAGGGAGCAGGAACGGCACAGGCAGGCCTGTGTTCTGAGCCGGTAATTGGGAGCAGATGCAGCGCTGCGCCGTTGTTCCGTTCCCGTCTCGTCTTTCATGTGGCCACAGCCAGAGCTTGCGGATTGCAGGGGGCAACCCGTCCATCGCACGACCCCCTATGGCCTCACCCACGACCTCATGATCCCCTACAGCCATGTTCGACCTCATGATCCCCTACAGCCCCTACCCCGACCTCCAGCCACGTTCTTTTTCTCATTTAATTTTCTTCCCTTTTTGGTTTGTCTCTCAAATCTGCAAACGTTTGCTCGTCTCCTTTTACTCTTGGTATTTCCTTTTGCTCAAAAGTTTCCTCAAGCATGTTTGTTGGACATTGGATCACATATTTCCCGAGTTGTGTATTGCCTCAACACCTGGCCTAAATCATGCCTTTACTGAGGTTAATACTGAGATTTAAAAAAATCTCCAAGCGTTTCAGAAACATGAAGCCACTTAGCCACCTTTCCATGTGCATATGCTTTTGGAGTTATTGTGTAGTTGAAATCCCTTATTTACTTTCTGTGAGCAATACATTCTGCTTCTCATGCTCAAATGGGGTCATAGGCCTTGACCATCGTAATGGGATAACATCGTAGAACTCTCTCGCAGGACCCCGGTTTTCTCATGCCATATTTGTTTTCCCTTCTGAAAATACTCAGGAGGCCCAAAGGCCTTTCCCACCGATTGCAGCACCCACCACCAATCCCACCCCCATGCACCCCCTTATTTTCACTCCCAAGGCCACGTGCATATTTCTCCCCTCTTCTTTATGGCCTAAACTTGACTCGGTCCTCCCTTGGCTCTATTTGAAACCCGAGGAATGAAATGCCGCTTGCGTGAAGGGAAGTTGGATTGTTGAGGGAAAGTAAGGGGTTGTTGTTCTTGTTGTTGTTGTTGTTGTATAACCCCAAACAGTTCTCTCAAACAATCCCGCGCCACGGAGACAGCCTATCGATTTGCAGGAGCGATCCAGAGATCCCCCACATCCAGGATGGTGTACCTTGCCTTCACAAAGTCAGGGCCACGACAGAGTTAGAGGGAGAGTGAGAGGGAGAGGAGGGAGAGAGAGAAGGGGAAAGAGGGAGAGGGAGAGCGATAGAGAGAGAAAGAGAGACAGATAGAGGGAGAGGGAGAGAGAGGGGGAGAGGGAGAGAGAGAGGGAGAGAGAGATAGAGAGAGGGAGATGGAGAGGGACAGTGAGAGGGAGAGGGAGAGGGAAAAGGGGAGGGAGGGGAGAGAGAGGGAGAGGGAGAGAGATGGAGAGGGAGAGACATAGAGAGAGATAGAGAGATATAGAGAGAGAGGGAGAGGGAGAATGAGAGGGAGAGAGAGATAGAGAGAGAAAGAGAGAGAGGGAGAGGGAGAGGGGGAGGGAGAGAGAGGGAGAGGGTGAGAGATAGAGAGAGGGAGAGGGTGAGAGATAGAGAGAGGGAGAGGGAGAGGGAGAAGGAGAGGGAGAGGAAAAGGGAAAGAGATATAGAGAGATAGAGAGGGAGAGAGGGAGAAGGAGAGAGATAGAGAGAGAAAGATAGGGAGAGGAAGAGGGAGGAGGTGTTACGGAGTCCTCCCCTTACCTCTGGTCTCGGTAGACCTCCGAACCCCGAGAGGGTCCCCGGCAGAAAGATGTGTTATCCTTGGTTGAAATCAAGCAAATAATGAAACCCTCAATGGAACCAGCAAATGAAACAGTCAAATCAATAATGCAACCACATCAGGTTATGAACGAACAAATATATATTAGGAATCACACAAAAAGCCATACAACAATGGGGGCAATCACCCCTACTATCAAATCTTACGGTGGTAACCTTATCAAGCCCCTTAACCCCCAAACTCACGGCACCTCCCCAATGTCTCTGCACCCCTCCAAGGCGAAGTCCCAATGTCTCGGTGCGCTCCCGCGATCGGGGAGTCAAGGCCCGATCAAAGTCAATTGAGGCGTATGCAAGCGAGACGACCCCGAGGTCACGTTGTTCAGCACCCAGCAACACAGCGGTGGAAAGGAACCTCACAAAGACACGCTCCGACGTACATGTTGCAGTTCAATCCGCGAGCCTCCGTATAATTCTCACGTGCCCTTTCTGGCACAGCCGTCCCCGGCAAACCACCGGGGAATAATGCCCAGCTGACACGACCAAACCCGGTTCACTGCAGGTTTCTCGCGTGGCGAAGATGGCGGACGGCTTTCACTCTAACCCGGGCTTTGAGGCCAGGATCCTCCGGAACCTCAATGAGGATACCCGACGACACAGGCTCCACGCACTCCGGCGATATCTCTTATTGCCCGAACTTCCCTTCAAGGACGCAAAGTTCACTCGCACTGTACGTCGAACGCTCGGTCCAGAGCTTCAACAACCACATCTCTTCGTGATCTCCTCCCGCGCCTTTTCTCTTCGCTCCACCTCTTCCGGTCACGATCCGGATTTCCAGCCACATTTTACCAGGAGCGCTTTTAAATCTTTTAACCACAACAGCCCTTTCCCGTAAGTCACAATAAGCATAATATCTAGAACCAACAATGATAACAACAACCATAATGAGGGCCTAATCCGTAACACTTCCCCCCCTCAAGAAAGAAAGTTTTAACACCGCAAAAACTTTCTTTGCCGGCAAATTCTTGAAACCAACACAAGTAATCAATGTTTCCCCAAAATAAAACAACAAACTTTCACCCCACCCCCCAGAGCTTTCCCAAAATTAATTCCCTCTGGACAAAGCATCAGCCACGACATTGTCCCGGCCCTTTACATGTTCAATTTCCAAGTTGAACCCCTGCAAAGCCAAACTCCATCTCATCAACCTCTGATTTTTATTTTTCATTTTTTGAATGAAGGTGAAGGGGTTGTGATCCGTAAAGACTTTTATGGGAAAGGACGTAATTCCTAGATACACCTCATATTGCTGAAGCCCTAGCAGGAGAGCAAGGGTCTCTTTCTCCATGGTGGCATAATTTGTCTGATGTTTATTGAACTTTTTGGAGTAGTAGCACACCGGGTGATCCACCCCATCCTCATCTTCTTGTAATAGGACTGCCCAGCCCCCACATCACTTGCATCGATGGCCAACTTGAAAGGTGCTTGAAAGTCCGGGGCTGCGAGGACAGGAGAGCTCATTAATATTGCTTTGCCGTGGGCAAAGGCCACCTGACATTTGTCATCCCAAACAAATTTGGTCTCTTTTCTCAGCAAACTCGTTAAAGGGGCTACCACATCAGAAAAATTCCTGCAGAACTGCCGGTACCAACCCGCCATACCTAAGAATCTCATCAGCTCTTTCTTCCCCTTTGGGACTTGGAAGCCATCGATGGCTTCCACCTTGGCTGTCACTGGTTGCACCTGACCCTGCCCTACTACATGGCCGAGGAACACCACCTGTGCTCTTACAAACTCACTCTTAGCTAAGTTGATGGTCAGCCCTGCCTCGGACATTTTCTGAAAAAATGCATGGATTTGTTTAATGTGGTCGTCCATGGTCATGGTGTGGATGATGACATCATCCAAATAAGCCTCCACCCCCTCAAGGTCTGCAATGAGCTTATTAATCAGCCGTTGAAATGTAGCTGGCCCATTCTTCAATCCAAAGGGAAGAACCTTGTACTGATACAACCCATTTGGAGCGACCAAAGTTGAGATTTCCTTGGCTCTATTGGTAAGAGGAATCTGCCAATACCCTTTCAGCAAGTCAAATTTAGTTACAAATTTAGCTGGGCCTATTCTATCAATACAGTTGTCAATCCTCGGGAGGGGATAGGAGTCGGTCTTGGTCACTGCATTAACCCGTTTTAAATCCGTACAACAACGAAAACTGTCATCGGGTTTCGGAACCAACACACATGGGGAGCTCCATTCACTGTTGCTTGGTTCGATGATGTCATTGTCCAACATATATTGCATCTCCTTCCGAAGATACTCCATCTTCACAGGGTTCATCCGATAGGGGTGTTGTTTCACCGGAGTGGCTTCCCCCACCTCAATATCATGATATACCAGGTCCGTACGACCCGATACATCAGTGAACAACGGTTTAAATTCCAAAATTAGGCTGGATAGTTGTCCTTGCTGTTCCCTCGTCAAATGACCTAATGTTTCGTTTAAATGGCTCAACACTTCTGTGTTCATCAATCTGGGACAAGCCTGGTCATCCAAGTTATAAAATTTCACACCGGCGTCCCCCTCTATATTTACTGGTTCCCCAGCCACGAGCACGACAGGTGAGACAGGAACCATTTCTTCCACAGGCTTCCTCATGATATTTCTTCAGTCGGTTGACATGACACAGCTGTCGCTTTTTCCGTCGGTTGGGAGTTGTCACCACGTAATCTGTCTCATTCACCATCTCCTCAACTGCATAAGGACCAAAATATCTAGCCTGTAGTGGCTGACCGGGAACGGGAAGCAATACTAGCACCCGGTCCTTAGGACTGAAATTCCTTATCTGCGATTTCTTGTCATGTCTCTCTTTCATTTTTCCCTAGGTCACTTTCAAGTTCCTTCTTGCCACGCCACAAGCCTTTGCCAATCTGTGTCTTACCGTGGCAACATACTCCACCATCGGTGTTTGTGACTCATGCTGTAGCCACTGTTCTTTAACCAATTTGAACGGTCCTCGTACTGCGTGTCCAAACACAAGTTCAAATGGACTGAATCCCAATGAATCCTGCACGGACTCCCTTGTAGCAAACAACAATAAGGGTATTCCTTCATCCCAATCCTTGTCACATTCAAAACAATACGTTCTGATCATATTATTTAATGTCTGGTGAAACCTTTCCAGGGCCCCTTGGCTCTCGGGATGGTAAGTACTTGATCTTACTTGCTCCACTCCCAACAGGTGTACCACTTGTTGAAAAAGCGTGGACATGAAATTGGAACCCTGATCAGATTGGGTGACCTTAGGTAGACCAACCAAAGTGAAAAATTTAATCAAGGCCTTCACAATAACTGCCGCCGTGATTTTTCTAAGAGGCACTGCCTCTGGGAACCTGGTGGATGCACACATGATGGTCAATAAATATTGATGTCCAGCCTTAGTTTTGGGTAAAGGCCCCACACAGTCAATAATGACTCGGCTGAATGGCTCTTCAAAAGCTGGAATTGGTTTTAAAGGGGCGGATGGGATTTTTTGATTAGGCTTTCCCACCAGCTGACAAGAATGGCAGGACTTGCAGGACTCCGCCACATCCCGTCGCAATCCTGGCCAGAAAAAATGTACCAATATCCTGTCACAGGTCTTGTTCACTCCCAGGTGCCCGGCCCAAAGTGTCTCATGTGCCAAACTCAATATCTACTTCCGGTACGGTGGTGGCACCACAATTTGATAATGAACTTTCCACTCATCATCTGCGGGCACCTCCGGTGGCCTCCATTTCCTCATGAGTATTTCCCCCTTCATGAAGTACCCAACAGGTATCTTCGTAGCCTCTTCCTCTGTAACGGCTCTCTCAATTAAACTCTGGATCTCCGAGTCTTCGTGTTGCTCTTCAACCAGTCTCTTTCGGACCAGCACGGTTTGTTCAACCTCGTTCCCCGCGGTCTCCAACGGACACTCCATTTCCCCTTTTGCTCCAGACGCCACCTTGTCCCTAAGTTCTTGGATGTCACTCCCCTTGTTATTATCTCCTTCCGAGGTTTCTTGAAATATCTCTAAAGACCCCAGCTCCCCCTCGCTTTCTTTCTCCTTCTCTTCAGAGTGCTTTCTACCCATAGCCCGAGTCACTGCACAGGATGGAAAGATACCCGGAATCTCCATCTCTAACCGTGTGGTGTTATTTTCCTTACTGGGCTTTTCCACCAACATTGGATTACCAGAAATTGGCGTCAGGAAGGGCATCCGGCCATACAAACATTGCCTCAAACAGGGAACCATGATTGTCATGGGGCCCGCAAGGCTAACCCCCGCTCTAGCAGGGAAAATGGCCTTAAAACGATCATTCATTCATTCATATTGGATTACCAGAAACTCGACCACCGGCCAAATCATTTCCGATAATAAAAGAGATTCCCTCTACAGGAAGAGTGGCTTGTAAGCCTACGGTGACCGGTCCTGACACCAAATCAGACCTCAAATGGATGACATGAAGTGGAGCTTTAACATAGCCCCCAACCCCCTGTAACAGCACACTAACCCCAGTTGCGGTCTTCTCTGATAATGGCAAAATGCCCTCCAACATCAAAGATTGGTGTGGTCCTGTGTCCCTCAATACCCTATCTGGTTTCTGGTTAGTCGAGTCGCCATCCAGTGATACCAACCCCTCTGAAATGAAAGGTTTGTAGCCCTCCTGAACAAAGTCACTCCGGGATGCCGTAACTTTGACAGGGGAACCTTTACAAGGCTCTGCTCTCCAAGAACGATTACTCACACTTGCCAATGCATTCGGAGTCGTACTAGTCTGATTCTGTTCTTGGTTTTCCCTTTTCATGAGGTAACAATTGGACATCAAGTGTCCAGGTTCCCGGCAAAAGGCGCAAGTAGACCCGGAGGGGAACCTCGTGGTCTGCCTCGAGCCCCCCGGAAGAGAAGTCTGTCTTGGGCCCGTAGTCTTCTGATTTCGAAAAGTTGTGGTATCAGGGTGGTCCCCATAATCATCTCGAGGCGCCCCCATGCCTTGTCGTTCTCTGCATCGGATGTACCGTAGCTCCCCTGTTTAAGTCTAGGTGAGGAGTTAGGTTTGTGGAACCCCATCCTGTGTGTTAAGGCATAGTCATCTGCCATGGTTGCTGCCTCATACAACTTTGGTACTTTCCTTTCCTCCAGGTATATTTTAATGTCCTCGTGGACACACTGTTGGAATTCCTCCACCAGGATCAATTGTCGCAATAGTTCGAAGTCTTTCCCAACTCCTTTTGAATCGCACCACCTATCAAACATGGTTTCTTTCAATCTGGCAAACTCCACATGGGTCTCACTCTCCCTCCTCCTGGCACTCCGGAATTTTTGCCGGTAAGCTTCCGGGACCAATTCATAAGCTTTGAGAATGCGTTTCTTCAATACCTCGTAATCTGCACATTGGTCAATCGGTAAAGCCGAATAAATCTCTTGAGCTTTACCCACCAGAACACTTTGCACTAGTATGGACCAGTACTCCTCAGGCCAGTTTAACTGTCGAGCCACTTTCTCAAAGTGTGGAAAAAACTTGGCTACCTCCTTTTCATTGAAGGGTGGGACCAGCCTCACATGTCTGCCAACATCCCAGGTGTTCTGACTAGGTGTCGAACCAGTCAGCAGGGATGGTACCTCTCCCCGTTCTCTCATTAACTCCAGCTCCTTGACTTTAATTTCCTGCTGACGCGCCAAGTCACGGTCCTTTCACTCCCTTTCGGCTCTTCTCTCCTCTGCTTCGAGTTCTCTTTCCACTGTCCTTTCCTCTGCTTTTTTGTCTTCTAACCTTTCCTGGAGTTCTCTTTCCTGTACTTTTAACCTTTCCTGGAGTTCTCTTTCCACTCTCCTTTCTTCTGTTTTTTCTCTTCTAACCTTTCCTGGAGTTCTCTTTCCTGTACTTTTAACCTTTCCTGGAGTTCTCGTTCCTGTGCTTTTTCCCTTTCCTGTCTCTGTAATTGCATCTCCAGTTTCCGGAGCTCCACATTTTCTTGCTCTTCTGGTAAACAATCCCAGGCTACCTCTTCCCATGCTTCTAATCCCACCATAGATTGTATCACCACTGTCTGCAACTCTGCCTTCTTCATATTAGTTCGGACCTCCAAGCTAAAATGTTTGGCCAATTTCCAGAGGTCCGATTTTACTAACGCTCTGAACTGTGCTTCACTAGGGGTCACTGTGAACTTCTCTGTGTCAAACTCCTTAGTGACTAATGGTAACACCTGTTAACCTTCAAACAATAAATTTTTAACAAACAAAAACAATTTTTTTTTTTTGGGTTGTTGTTTGTTTTTGGAAAAAATTTGGGAATTTAGGAAAAAGTTCCAAATTTGGGAATTCTGGGAATGTTAGGGAATTCTTTCCTGGACTAAATTTAGGAATTTTTAGATCCCGGCCGCAGACCCAATTGCGAGCCCACGAATATCAATTGGACGAGCCCCCAATTTCTGTTACGGGGTCCTCCCCTTACCTCTGGTCTCGGTAGACCTCCGAACCCCGAGAGGGTCCCCGGCAGAAAGATGTGTTATCCTTGGTTGAAATCAAGCAAATAATGAAACCCTCAATGGAACCAGCAAATGAAACAGTCAAATCAATAATGCAACCACACCAGGTTATGAACAAACAATAATATATTAGGAATCACACAAAAAGCCATACAACAATGGGGGCAATCACCCCTACTATCAAATCTTACGCTGGTAACCTTATCAAGCCCCTTAACCCCCAAACTCACGGCACCTCTCCAATGTCTCTGCACCCCTCCAAGGCGAAGTCCCAATGTCTCGGTGCGCTCCCGCAATCGGGGAGTCAAGGCCCGATCAAAGTCAATTGAGGCATAGGCGAGCGAGACGACCCCGAGGTCACGTTGTTCAGCACCCAGCAACGCAGCGGTGGAAAGGAACCTCACAAAGACACGCTCCGACGTACACATTGCGGTTCAATCCACAAGCCTCCGTATAATTCTCACGTGCCCTTTCTGGCACAGCCATCCCCGGCAAACCACCGGGGAATAATGCCCAGCCGACACGACCAAACCCGGTTCACTGCAGGTATCTCGCGTGGCGAAGATGGCAGACGGCTTTCACTCCAACCCGGACTTTGAGGCCAGGATCCTCCGGAACCTCAATGAGGATACCCGACGACACAGGCTCCACACACTCCGGCGATATCTCTTATTGCCCGAACTTCCCTTCAAGGAAGCAAAGTTCACTCGCACTGTATGTCGAACGCTCGGTCCGGAGCTTCAACAACCACATCTCTTCACGATCTCCTCCCGCGCCTTTTCTCTTCGCTCCACCTCTTCCGGTCACGATCCGGATTTCCGGCCACATTTTACCAGGAGCGCTTTTAAATCTTTTAACCACAACAACCCTTTCCCTTAAGTCACAATAAGCATAATATCTAGAACCAACAATGATAACAACAACCATAATGAGGGCCTAATCCATAACAGAGGAGATGGAGAGGCAGAGGGAGTGAGATAGAGAGGGAGAGCGAGAGAGATAGAGAGAGAGATAGAGAGGGAGATGGAGAGGGAGAGGAAGAGAGAAAGGGAGAGGGAGTGAGATAGAGGGAGAGGGAGAGAGAGGGAGAGGGAGAGAGATAGAGAGGGAGAGGGAGAGGGAGAGGGAGATGGAGAGGGAGAGGAAGAGTGACAGAGAGGGAGAGGGAGAGGGAGTGAGATAGAGAGGGAGAGGGAGAGGGAGAGAGATAGAGGGAGAGGGAGAGGGAGTGGGGGAGATAGAGAGGGAGAGGGGGAGGGAGAGAGATAGAGAGGGAAAGGGAGAGGGAGAGAGATAGAGAGGGAGAGGGAGTGAGATAGAGGAAGAGGGAGATGGAGAGGGAGATGGAGAGAGAGGGAGAGGGAGAGAGACAGAGAGGGAGAGGGAGAGGGAGATGGAGAGGGAGAGGAAGAGAGACAGAGAGGGAGAGGGAGAGAGATGGAGAGGGAGAGGGAGAGAGATGGAGAGGGAGAGAGAGAGGGAGAGGGAGAGAGATAGAGAGAGATAGAGAGGGGGAGGGAGTGAGATAGAGGGAGAGGGAGATGGAGAGGGAGTGGGGGAGATAGAGAGGGAGAGGGAGAGCGATAGAGAGGGAGAGGGAGAGGGAGAGAGATAGAGAGGGAGAGGGAGAGGGAGATAGAGAGGGAGAGGGTGAGGAAGAGGGAGAGGCAGAGGGAGAGGGAGAGGGAGAGGGAAAGGGCTGGTCCATGGGGAAGGATCGGCACTCTGACCGTGACCGCGCTGCCCTGGCGAATCTGGGCAGCAGGGAAGAATGGGTAAGATTTGGCCCCCGACGCGCTGTGGGCTACAACCACCACAAAGAGGCATCCCGATAGTTGTAGTATGGGGGTAGTGCAGGACGCTTGCAGTGATAAAGTAATGACGTATGGGAGACAGAAACAAGCTGCGTAATGACATGGCAATTACGGTGGGTAATGACGGCGCGACAATGCGGCGCATTATTGTTGTGCGTTGTAACAGATGATGTTTGTTAGTGTAACAGATGAGAACGTCACAGTTCATCGAGTCGGAGACGTGAGCGCCCGAATGAACGCGCCAAAGCGTGACTAACGCGGTGCGCTGGTGGACTTCAAAGTTGGTCGGATGAGCAGGTTCGAATCCCAATAGCAAAATTATTGTCTGGATTCGAACACGTAATGAGGTGTCGACTCTTTGGCAATGCAAGAAAGAATTTTTTTTTTTTAAATCCCATCAAGGGCACTCATCCCTGAATCCTATACCCGTTAAACATCTCTGGGGTTCTTCTTTAACGCCTCCCTCTCCCACCTCCGCACCTCACATCCCACATTCCCAACCACCTCTGCCCACCCCTTAGAGAACCCAGGATCCTACCTCCTGATATCCTCAAAGTTCCCGGCAGAGTCCCTGCAACTGCAAATCATGCGCTGGCTCCATTCGTGGGTATTGGCGGTAAATCTTTTAAATTAGCACTTGACATTTCATTATTGCTCGACTTTCTTTGTAAACTTTTCAGCGCTATGGGCGTTTCCGGGAGATAAATGTTTCCAATTTCACACCCTGGTGGGAAATTGGAAACTGTTTTTTTATTTGCATTTGGTAGCGGGACATAAAGAAACTGTGCATAATAAGTATATTTATGATTCGCTCACTGCGCTCAACCTCATGGTGTAAACAATACCGTGGTACCTTCATAATGGTACACTAGTGCGCAGACAGCTGTTCGCGGTACTCCTCCCTTTCTCAACCTCCTCCTCCACTCCACCCCCTGGCACTATGCCCATATTGCCTGTGGGTGGGATAAGCGTGTCGATGGGGTCTCTCGAGGTGTGGGCCCCTCGCAGCGCGCGCCAGACGGATACGCTGGGTCAACTCCGCGAGCGAGGTCCCTTTGGTTCCTAGCGGAGACCGTCATAGGGCTGACATGTAATATAATATGAGTGTGAACCTATCTGTGAGGCCTCCTTGCGTGCCTCTGAGGAGGGGACGTGAGGTCGAGCACGACCTGCAGACAGTGCGTGGGTTTAATATATTGTTTCATTTCTCACTTTCAGCTTCTCCTGCTCCTCGCTTTCTCTTTTCCTTGAATCTTCTCTCTTTCTTTCTTTCTCTTTCTCTTTCTCTTTCTCTTTCTCTTTCTCTTTCTCTCTCTCTCTCTCTCTCTCTCTCTCTCTCTCTCTCTCTCTCTCTCTCTCTCTCTCTCTCTCTCTCTCTCTCTCTCTCTTTCCATCTCCAACTCCCTCTTGGTTTCCTCAGTATTCCAAGAAGTGAAGCTGATGTAAACCAGACCTGGAGCAAAATGCCAGCACGTTTCGAGTGTTTCCTGGATGCACCAGTGTGAAGTCGTGCACCAGGAAAACTACCCATTCATTTTACCACGTCTAACACCGATTTACCTTCTCACTCAATACTTCATTAATCCCACAAAATGTTTCAGTTAGAAAACGCCATTGTTCGCGTGAGTTGTTAAGGTTAGGGTTAGGGTTAGGGTTAGGGTTAGGGTTGTTAGGGTTGTTGTTCAGTGAGTGAAGAGGATGAAATTTGGAGATGAAAAATTTGGAAAATAATTATTGGAGATGAAAAGGTGCATTAATTTGAGCTTTTTCCTGAGTTAGATTCCACGATTTTCAACGTAGTACCACCAGGGAGTACTACTGAGTCAATCACACAATCTTTGGAATGTTAAGCAAGTAAGTCGCAAACGTTTCCGTGTGGCTGAGAAGCGACCGTGAACAGGTCTCGACTCCATCACCAAAAACAATGCATAGCAGGATATCTCAAAAAATTGTGGATGGATTTGGACGAAACTTGGTGGAGAGGTTGAGTGTCTGACAAAGACAAATATATTCGATTTTGGTGAAGATCTGAATATGGATTCGGATATGAGAATTATTTAATTTTTCAAGTGAATCTTCACCATTGGGAGATGGTGCCAAAAACTATACATTGCGGAATATCTCAAAAAGTTGTGGACGGATTTGGACGAAACTTGGTGGACAGGTTGTGTGGGTGACAAGGAAGAATCGATTCGATTTTGGTGTCTTCTCGACTGCTTATAGGTTAGGGTAGGATTTTGAAATTGGCAAGAGTGCCAGCATACACTGGTCTGTCCTTGCACAACAATAACTAGAACGCCACTCAGTAGAGCGCATACTCCCACCGTGGGTTTCGTTGGAATAATACGTTTTGTTTAACATCCCCTCTCCCCAAAACAATAAAAGAACAAGTACACATACATTCAAAGTACACCGCCCCATGCCAAATAATTAAATATGCTGCAGCGCGGCATTGCCGGGGCGCCTGCGGCGCCCGGCAATACCGCAGTGCAGCTCATTGAGGCTGCATTGGGAGGGAGAGGTGTACACTAATTGATTGATTAATTGTATAATTAAAATCAATAAAAGATTATCACAAAATATTTTCATAATCAATTGGCTAATCGCATAACTAAACCACTAGTGCTTCATCCGAAGATGTATCTTTTAGAAATTTAATTAAATAAGTCATTTATAAAAAATTAAATAATTAATTGATTACTCAATAAATAATTAATCGATTAATCAATAAATAATTAATAGATGAAATGATTAATCAATAAATCAAAAATATCCTTGATAGCCACATCACTTGGTCACTCATGTCCAAATATTAGCTTCCCAGCTCAAAAGGTGCCTGAGATATTGGCCAAATGAGAAAGAAAATAAACAAATGATTAATAATGAAAATAAATAAATAATAATCATAAAAAAATTAAATTATTAATCAATTTGGTCAGAGAACACATAAACTACCACTATTTCATCAGAATCTGTAACTTTAAAAAAAAATTTTTTTTGGCATTAATCGAATAATTAAATAATTAATCGATTAATTGATTAATTAATAAATCAAAAATATCCTTTGCAGCCAAATCACCTGGTCATTGGCATGTCCAAATATCAGCTTCCTAACTCAAAAGGTGCCTGAGTTAATGGTCAGAAGAGAAAGGAAATTTGATTAATTAAATAAGTACTTAATTAATCGCTAATAATTAAATAACTCCTCAATTTATTGATTAATCAAAAAAAAAAATACCGTTTTTGACAAAGGACTTGCTCACTATTGTGCCAAAATTTCAGCTTCCTAGCTCAAAGGATGGCTGAGATATCGCCCGAACAAACAAACAAGAAAACAAGAAAACAAGGAAACAAGGAAACAACCAGAGTGAAAACTGAGTACTCTCTTTCAGCGTGCGTCACTGCCGAGCCCCCTTCGGTGCCCAGCAATGACGATTTGCAATGCCTGGAGATGGCATAGGAAAGGAGCGGTGTACAAAAAGAAAGTAGGCCCTAACTGTCAGAGAATTGATTTTGATATATCTCGGAATTAGAGGAGAAAAACATCATTTAAGAATAAGAATAAAAGCTTTAATGCAGTTAAACAGAAAAAATCTTTCCCAAAAAAATTTCCAAAAAAAATTCCTGGATCCGGAATAATATCCTGAGCTTCACCAAAAACTAATCAATTCTTCCTTATCCCAAGGGCAATCATCCCACCAACTTTCATCCAAATCCGTACAGAACTTTTCCAGATATCTTGTTCATAAACACACGAACATACGAACACACACACACGGACGGACACGATCGAATGTGTCACTCCCTAGTGGGAGTAATAAACCTGAAAATCGCAGAGCCAGAACCAGAATTATTTATTTGGTCTGGGAAGCCCATGCGAGGTTTCTTCTTCTTCAGCTTATCACAACCCTGCGTGAATATGCGATCTTTCAAAAAAAAAGTTGGAATTTTGCCAAATCTGTTTTATTCGTTTGTTAATATACCTCAGCCATTGACAAATCTGGAACTAAGTCTTTATAAGTTCATCAAATACTGACAATGTGAATGACATTCGCTGAGCTAAATGTTGACATATCTTCTGAGGTAAAAAAAAAAAGACAACAAAAATACAACAGTTTAAAGCATTATATGTATCAAACGATACATTTTATGAAACAGGGAAACCTAATACACACTTTGGTGGTTTTAAAATGACAGAATATTCTTTATTAGAAAAAAAAATGAACATTGAAGACGACGCTGCTAAAAAAAATACATCGCTCTAATGCATAACCACGAGTTTAAACTAGATTTACAACAAATATGAAAACTATTTTCATATCAGAATGTTAAATATAGAATATATAGAAGATAATGTTTTTTAAAAATGAGCAGTATCTTCCAATGGTAAAAAAATCCTTCAAAAAATTCCTGGATCGGGAATAATATCCTGAGCTTCACCAAAAACTAATCAATTCTTCCTTATCCCAAGGGCAATCATCCCACCAACTTTCATCCAAATCCGTTCAGAACTTTTCCAGATATCTTGTTTACAAACACACGAACACACACACACACACATACGGACACGAGTGAATGCATTACTCCCTGGCGGGAGTAACTAGAAAGTTAATATAACACTTTACCTGGCGCTGTCTTGAGAAACGAGAGCATGATTGGGGTCTACGACCGGCAAATTCTACACGCTGTCGACAAACGTAAAATGCCGTCATATTTTGTTCAAGTACTGCTAAACGGAATGGTTTTGAAAGTGCTGAAAAGGCAATTTGTTTTCTACAGTGTTCAAGTATATAATTCATTTGAAACTAGAACGGCACTCAGTAGAGAGCATACCTCCGCCTGCTTGGCCATATCACTCAATGGTGAAGAATGCCTTTAAAAATTAAATAATTGTCATATCCGAATCCATCTTCAGATCTTCACCAAAATCGAATCGATTCTTCCTTTTCACACACACAACCTGTCCACAAAGTTCCGTCCAAATCCATCCATAACTTTTTGAGATATACTGATAAGTATCGTTTTGGCCTTATCTTCGAATGGTGAAGAATCACTTATAAATTAAATAATTCTCAGATCCGAATCCATATTCAGATCTTCACCAAAATCGAATCTGTTTGTCTTTGTCAGACACCCAACCTCTCCACCAAGTTTCGTCCAAATCCGTCCGCATTTTTTTGAGCTTTCCTGCTATGTATCGTTTTTAGCCCGATCTCCCAATGGTGAAGAATCACTTTTAAAATTCTAGTAGCCGGATCCGAATGAGAATCTTCACCAAAATCTAATCATTTCGTCCTTGTGACATGCGCTACATCTCTGCCAAATTTCGTCCGAATCCATCCGCAACTTTTTGAGATATCTTGTTCACAGACAGACAGACAAACAGGAGTGAAAACATAACTTCCATCCACCTTCGCTGGCGGAGGTAAAAAAAAATTCCATGGGAGCTTTAATGTTCACCAGCGAATGCTAGCACAATGGACATCCAGATTAACACGCCTCTAAAGAACTGAAGTTTTTTTTTCTGTTTTTTAAACTTTTTACAACACCCCTTCCGCATTAGCTTGATACCAGAAAGGTCGACGAGCTTGATGAACAAACTCACCAATGTTAAGTACTGTTACGGGCATTGAGGTAGTGGGTATGCTGCATCTCATTGGTGGTATAATTTCAGTTGTGTATGTTAAAGATCTCTCGTTATTTTTTTTTAAGGAGAGGAATTTTAGTTTTTAGCCTCACGAAATTCCAGGTTCCATCTTCTGGCAAGATGTCAGTTTTAATAAGGAAGTTTAGTTGTCTCATATAGTTATCACTTCTGTGATTTTACTTTTACAGCACATATTAATATGAAATGAACTTCTCCCCCAGTTGTCGGCCAACCCCCTCCTTCCCTTACCCATCTTCTGTAAACCCCACTCCATTTCCATTGACATGGTCACCTCCTCAAATAGGTCCAAGTCACACTCCTCTGTATTCCAATACACAATGCCACCGAAACACGCTCCCCCATTTTCACCCGCGTTTGTCCATCTCTGTCCTGGTTCCCCCCATTGTTTAGTCTGGAAGCCTGCAAGGCCCGTGCTTGGCTTGATCTGCATTCCGAAGCAGCAAACAGAGCTGCGTTGTTTCCTCATCCTGGGGCAGTCCGGCGCAGGAGGTGCATGCGCTAAGGGCCACGGCTTCTCGTGCACCGCGATTTGCCAACCACGCTCTTCCCTTTGCATGCCCCTTGCGCATGATGTGGGCTCCAGGCATGTGGGTGGACCACATGAACAAGGGGCTGTGTTCCCTTCCATATATAGCTGCTTCTCGGTGCTCGGGGTCGTGCTGGCACGTCTTGTTCCTCCACTTGGCATCAAGGGAACCCCTTTAGGTGATGGATTCCGGGTCAAACCCCCTGCTACCATCTTTCTCGGCTTCCTTCTGACCTCTTCCCCTCCATCACAAAGGCCGGTCTTTTAGTTCAACGATGTAGACAGATATGAGAGCAGGAAGAATAGGCACATGGTAGCTATGTATAGACAGAGAAAAATTAGCCCATGAAGGACAATTGATTGTAGATGAAGATGGAAATGCATGTAGAGATGGATGTGAGCAGCTTTGGTCAGAGGGTTGAGCAATTTAAACTCCACGAAATCTTCTCATTGCTTCGCAATAAATTAGGTGTTTTCAAAAAAGGGAAAATGCTTCCTTGAATTCCGGGATCCCTCCCACCCTCCTCCATTATGGGATGTGTATGTAAATCAAAAGGTTCTATATACATTTCTTTTCCATTGACAGCCTTGTCCAGAGCACTTGATAACTTGTATAGTCCTCACAATTTGTCAGAGTCAATGCAAAGGGAATGGATGGAACCCATCAGTTGAGCACTGAAACTCATCTCTCAATTTAAAATTCAATTTGTACTTCAGCAATCACGCTATTGACAGTAAACTGAAATTGCTGCAATAATGATGCCAAAGTCCCTTTGTTTATTCACCCAGTTTACTTTTATTTTCTATTATCATTAGCCCTGGGTTGTCATGGTTTAAACCAATCAAAACACAAACAATTATTTTGCACAAATTTATTTGTAGTGTTTGTGATATTACATTTTAATTAGTAATTTAGGTTGAAGATTTAGGTTGAAAAATAAAAAAAATTCAAAAAAGAACACCTCAGCATATACAGTACATAGGGGAGGGGTAGGTGCAGACTCGAAGTTTAAGACGATTACACCTGACCACACGTAACTAAAAACACCTCAGCACCATGTAATTCAAAACACCTCAGCACCATATAATTCAAAACATCTCACCACCACTTAATGCAAAACACCTCACCACCACGTAATTCAAAACACCTCACCACCACGTAATTCAAAACATCTCACCACCACGTAATTCAAAACACCTCACCACCACTTAATGCAAAACACCTCACCACCATGTAATTCAAAACATCTCACCACCACGTAATTCAAAACACCTCACCACCACGTATTTCAAAACACCTCACCACCACGTAATTCAAAACACCTCACCACCACGTAATTCAAAACACCTCACCACCACGTAATTCAAAACACCTCACCACCACGTAATTCAAAACACCTCACCACCACGTAATTCAAAACACCTCACCACCACGTAATTCAAAACACCTCACCACCACGTAATTCAAAACACCTCAACACCACATAATTCAAAACACCTCACCCCCACGTAATTCAAAACACCTCACCACCATGTAATTCAAAACACCTCAGCACCATTTAATCAAAACACCTCACCACCACATAATTAAAAACACCTCACCACCACGTAATTCAAAACACCTCACCACCACTTAATTCAAAACACCTCACCACCACGTAATTCAAAACACCTCACCAGCACGTAATTCAAAACACCTCACCACCACGTAATTAAAAACACCTCACCACTACGTAATTCAAAACACCTCACCAGCACGTAATTAAAAATACCTCACCACCACATAATTCAAAACATCTCACCACCACGTAATTAAAAACACCTCACCACCAGGTAATTCAAAACACCTCACCACCACGTAATTCAAAACATCTCACCACCAAGTAATTAAAAACACCTCACCACCAGGTAATTCAAAACACCTCACCACCACATAATTCAAAACACCTCACCACCACGTAATTCAAAACACCTCACCACCACGTTATTAAAAACACCTCACCACCACGTAATTCAAAACACCTCACCACCATGAAATAAAAAACACCTCACCACCACTTAATTCAAAACACCTCACCACCAAGTAATTAAAAACACCCCACCACCACTTAATTCAAAACACCTCATCACCACGAAATTAAAAACATGTCACCACCACATAATTAAAAACACCTCACCACCACATAATTCAAAACACCTTACAACCACGAAATTCAAAACACCTCACCACCACGAAATTCAAAACACCTCACCACCACACAATTCAAAAAACCTCAGCCA
>NW_027617095.1:0-148683 GCF_964187855.1 Myxine glutinosa | reverse complement strand
AGTAAATAATTTCATTCACCCCCATCTGCACTTTTGAAAACTTGATTTTGGATATATCTACCTCAGGGAATGTACAATAAATTGACTTTTCAATCTTTTTCAACTTAGACACATGTTCGGAAGAGACAACAACAAGGAGCGTTGTGCGGACGTTTCACATTCCATGTGAGTAAGAGAATCACCTTTCAGGACGTCATGACATTCATTGTGCTCGCAATAGAAATGGTATTTCTTTGAGGAAACTAATGTGAATCTTGTTGTGTTTCGATCACATTTTGATCCATAATTATTTTCTATATTATCGATTGGAGGTTTCACGGCTGTGGGATTTCTATGACGTGCCTCCATGGAGTTGTTTACCTGGGGTGGGAATCTTGATCCAGATATAAAGGGTCATGCGGGTGTTTTGTATGAAGAGCGAGTTTATCATATGTATAATATATATATACATCAGGAATACATCAGGAAGAAGATAATTGTTCTTTGGTCATTTATTGTTACATATCTTTTCTACCTGTCCCAGCTTGTATAATAATCATAAAAGTAGGACCGTGGGTCCTGAAGCTCACCTGGATCACGAGCTACAATCACTCAAACCCCCCACAGACCCTCTCAGACAATGATGTTTTTAATGTCGTGAACAAACCGTGAACAAACCGTGAGCCGGGAAACAATATCTCTCCGTTCTCAGGACCGAACTCTCTTATCTGTCTCCCTCTTCCAAATCCTGGTGGCGTCTGGTCAAATCTGTTTCTGGTGTTTGTTCCCCCTCCATCCCCTCCCTCACCTCAAATGTCCACACGGCTGACTCCGCACGTGAAAAAGCTGAATGCCTCAACTCTGTGTTTGCCTCTAAATCTTGTGTTCCAAACCCCTCCAAACCCCATGTGTTCCAAACCAGTGCAGGAAACCACTTTTGCACTTGTATTAGTGTGGAAAAAACACTTTTTGCACTTGTGATAGTGTTGAAAAACCACTTTTCACACTTGTGTTAGTGTTGAAATACCACTTTTCGCACTTGTGTTAGTGTTGAAAAACCACTTTTCGCACTTGTGTTGGTGCAGGAAACCACTTTTGCACGTGTATTAGTGTGGAAAAAACACTTTTCGCACATGTGATAGTGTTGAAAAACCACTTTTCGCACTTGTGTTTGTGTTGAAAATCCACTTTTCGCACTTGTGTTAGTGATGAAAAACCACTTTTCGCACTTGTGTTGGTGCAGGAAACCATTTTTGCACTTGTATTAGTGTGGAAAAAACACTTTTTGCACTTGTGATAGTGTTGAAAAACCACTTTTCACACTTGTGTTAGTGTTGAAAAACCACTTTTCGCACTTGTGTTAGTGTTGAAAAACCACTTTTCGCACTTGTGTTGGTGCAGGAAACCACTTTTGCACGTGTATTAGTGTGGAAAAAACACTTTTCGCACTTGTGTTTGTGTTGAAAAACCACTTTTCACACTTGTGTTTGTGTTGAAAAACCACTTTTCGCACTTGTGTTGGTGCACGAAACCACTTTTGCACTTGTATTAGTGTGGAAAAAACACTTTTTGCACTTGTGATAGTGTTGAAAAACCACTTTTCGCACTTGTGTTAGTGTTGAAAAACAACTTTTCGCACTTGTGTTAGTGTTGAAAAACAACTTTTCGCACTTGTGTTAGTGTTGAAAAACCACTTTTCGCACTTGTGTTGGTGCAGGAAACCACTGTTGCACTTGTATTAGTGTGGAAAAAACACTTTTTGCACTTGTGATTGTGTTGAAAAACCACTTTTCGCACTTGTGTTAGTGTTGAAAAACCACATTACGCACTTGTGTTGGTGCAGGAAACCACTTTTTGCACTTGTGTTAGTGTTGAAAAACCACTTTTCGCACTTGTGTTAGTGTTGAAAAACCACTTTTCGCACTTGTGTTGGTGCAGGAAACCACTTTTGCACTTGTATTAGTGTGGAAAAAACACTTTTTGCACTTGTGTTAGTGTTGAAAAACCACTTTTCGCACTTGTGTTTGTGTTGAAAAACCACTTTTCACACTTGTGTTAGTGTTGAAAAACCACTTTTCGCACTTGTGTTGGTGCAGGAAACCACTTTTGCACTTGTATTAGTGTGGAAAAAACACTTTTCGCACATGTGATAGTGTTGAAAAACCACTTTTCGCACTTGTGTTTGTGTTGAAAAACCACTTTTCGCACTTGTGTTAGTGATGAAAAACCACTTTTCGCACTTGTGTTGGTGCAGGAAACCATTTTTGCACTTGTATTAGTGTGGAAAAAACACTTTTTGCACTTGTGATAGTGTTGAAAAACCACCTTTCACACTTGTGTTAGTGTTGAAAAACCACTTTTCGCACTTGTGTTAGTGTTGAAAAACCACTTTTCGCACTTGTGTTGGTGCAGGAAACCACTTTTGCACGTGTATTAGTGTGGAAAAAACACTTTTCGCACTTGTGTTTGTGTTGAAAAACCACTTTTCACACTTGTGTTAGTGTTGAAAAACCACTTTTCGCACTTGTGTTGGTGCACGAAACCACTTTTGCACTTGTATTAGTGTGGAAAAAACACTTTTTGCACTTGTGATAGTGTTGAAAAACCACTTTTCGCACTTGTGTTAGTGTTGAAAAACAACTTTTCGCACTTGTGTTAGTGTTGAAAAACCACTTTTCGCACTTGTGTTGGTGCAGGAAACCACTTTTGCACTTGTATTAGTGTGGAAAAAACACTTTTTGCACTTGTGATTGTGTTGAAAAACCACTTTTCGCACTTGTGTTAGTGTTGAAAAAACCACATTACGCACTTGTGTTGGTGCAGGAAACCACTTTTTGCACTTGTGTTAGTGTAGAAAAACCACTTTTCGCACTTGTGTTAGTGTTGAAAAACCACTTTTCGCACTTGTGTTGGTGCAGGAAACCACTTTTGCACTTGTATTAGTGTGGAAAAAACACTTTTTGCACTTGTGTTAGTGTTGAAAAACCACTTTTCGCACTTGTGTTTGTGTTGAAAAACCACTTTTCACACTTGTGTTAGTGTTGAAAAACCACTTTTTGCACTTGTGTTGGTGCAGGAAACCACTTTTGCACTTGTATTAGTGTGGAAAAAACACTTTTTGCACTTGTGATATTGTTGAAAAACCACTTTTCGCACTTGTGTTTGTGTTGAAAAACCACTTTTCGCACTTGTGTTAGTGATGAAAAACCACTTTTCGCACTTGTGTTGGTGCAGGAAACCACTTTTGCACGTGTATTAGTGTGGAAAAAACACTTTTCGCACTTGTGATAGTGTTGAAAAACCACTTTTCGCACTTGTGTTTGTGTTGAAAAACCACTTTTCGCACTTGTGTTAGTGATGAAAAACCACTTTTCGCACTTGTGTTGGTGCAGGAAACCATTTTTGCACTTGTATTAGTGTGGAAAAAACACTTTTTGCACTTGTGATAGTGTTGAAAAACCACTTTTCACACTTGTGTTAGTGTTGAAAAACCACTTTTCGCACTTGTGTTAGTGTTGAAAAACCACTTTTCGCACTTGTGTTGGTGCAGGAAACCACTTTTGCACGTGTATTAGTGTGGAAAAAACACTTTTCGCACTTGTGTTTGTGTTGAAAAACCACTTTTCACACTTGTGTTAGTGTTGAAAAACCACTTTTCGCACTTGTGTTGGTGCAGGAAACCACTTTTGCACTTGTTTTAGTGTGGAAAAAACACTTTTTGCACTTGTGATAGTGTTGAAAAACCACTATTCGCACTTGTGTTAGTGTTGAAAAACCACTTTTCGCACTTGTGTTGGTGCAGGAAACCACTTTTGCACTTGTATTAGTGTGGAAAAAACACTTTTTGCACTTGTGATATTGTTGAAAAACCACTTTTCGCACTTGTGTTAGTGTTGAAAAACCACTTTTCGCACTTGTTTTAGTGTTGAAAAACCACTTTTCGCACTTGTGTTGGTGCAGGAAACCACTTTTTCACGTGTATTAGTGTGGAAAAAACACTTTTCGCACTTGTGATAGTGTTGAAAAACCACTTTTCGCACTTGTGTTTGTGTTGAAAAACCACTTTTCGCACTTGTGTTAGTGATGAAAAACCACTTTTCGCACTTGTGTTGGTGCAGGAAACCATTTTTGCACTTGTATTAGTGTGGAAAAAACACTTTTTGCACTTGTGATAGTGTTGAAAAACCACTTTTCACACTTGTGTTAGTGTTGAAAAACCACTTTTCGCACTTGTGTTAGTGTTGAAAAACCACTTTTCGCACTTGTGTTGGTGCAGGAAACCACTTTTGCACTTGTATTAGTGTGGAAAAAACACTTTTTGCACTTGTGATAGTGTTGAAAAACCACTTTTCGCACTTGTGTTAGTGTTGAAAAACCACTTTTCGCACTTGTGTTGGTGCAGAAAACCACTTTTGCACTTGTATTAGTGTGGAAAAAACACTTTTAGCACTTGTGTTAGTGTTGAAAAACCACTTTTTGCACTTGCGTTAGTGTGGAAAAAACACTTTTTGCACTTGTGTTAGTATTGAAAAACCACTTTTCGCACTTGTGTTAGTGTTGAAAAACCACTTTTCGCACTTGTGTTGGTGCAGGAAACCACTTTTGCACTTGTATTAGTGTGGAAAAAACACTTTTTGCACTTGTGATAGTGTTGAAAAACCACTTTTCGCACTTGTGTTAGTGTTGAAAAACCACTTTTCGCACTTGTGTTGGTGCAGAAAACCACTTTTCGCACTTGTGTTGGTGCAGGAAACCACTTTTGCACGTGTATTAGTGTGGAAAAAACACTTTTCGCACTTGTGATAGTGTTGAAAAACCACTTTTCGCACTTGTGTTTGTGTTGAAAAACCACTTTTCGCACTTGTGTTAGTGATGAAAAACCACTTTTCGCACTTGTGTTGGTGCAGGAAACCATTTTTGCACTTGTATTAGTGTGGAAAAAACACTTTTTGCACTTGTGATATTGTTGAAAAACCACTTTTCACACTTGTGTTAGTGTTGAAAAACCACTTTTCGCACTTGTGTTAGTGTTGAAAAACCACTTTTCGCACTTGTGTTGGTGCAGGAAACCACATTTGCACGTGTATTAGTGTGGAAAAAACACTTTTCGCACTTGTGTTTGTGTTGAAAAACCACTTTTCACACTTGTGTTAGTGTTGAAAAACCACTTTTCGCACTTGTGTTGGTGCAGGAAACCACTTTTGCACTTGTATTAGTGTGGAAAAAACACTTTTTGCACTTGTGATAGTGTTGAAAAACCACTTTTCGCACTTGTGTTAGTGTTGAAAAACAACTTTTCGCACTTGTGTTAGTGTTGAAAAACCACTTTTCGCACTTGTTTTGGTGCAGGAAACCACTTTTGCACTTGTATTAGTGTGGAAAAAACACTTTTTGCACTTGTGATTGTGTTGAAAAACCACTTTTTGCACTTGTGTTAGTGTTGAAAAACCACATTACGCACTTGTGTTGGTGCAGGAAACCACTTTTTGCACTTGTGTTAGTGTTGAAAAACCACTTTTCGCACTTGTGTTAGTGTTGAAAAACCACTTTTCACACTTGTGTTGGTGCAGGAAACCACTTTTGCACTTGTATTAGTGTGGAAAAAACACTTTTTGCACTTGTGTTAGTGTTGAAAAACCACTTTTCGCACTTGTGTTAGTGTTGAAAAACCACTTTTCGCACTTGTGTTGGTGCAGGAAACCACTTTTGCACTTGTATTAGTGTGGAAAAAACACTTTTTGCACTTGTGATAGTGTTGAAAAACCACTTTTCACACTTGTGTTAGTGTTGAAAAACCACTTTTCGCACTTGTGTTAGTGTTGAAAAACCACTTTTCGCACTTGTGTTGGTGCAGGAAACCACTTTTGCACGTGTATTAGTGTGGAAAAAACACTTTTCGCACTTGTGTTTGTGTTGAAAAACCACTTTTCACACTTGTGTTAGTGTTGAAAAACCACTTTTCGCACTTGTGTTGGTGCAGGAGACCACTTTTGCACTTGTTTTAGTGTGGAAAAAACACTTTTTGCACTTGTGATAGTGTTGAAAAACCACTATTCGCACTTGTGTTAGTGTTGAAAAACCACTTTTCGCACTTGTGTTGGTGCAGGAAACCACTTTTGCACTTGTATTAGTGTGGAAAAAACACTTTTTGCACTTGTGATATTGTTGAAAAACCACTTTTCGCACTTGTGTTAGTGTTGAAAAACCACTTTTCGCACTTGTTTTAGTGTTGAAAAACCACTTTTCGCACTTGTGTTGGTGCAGGAAACCACTTTTTCACGTGTATTAGTGTGGAAAAAACACTTTTCGCACTTGTGATAGTGTTGAAAAACCACTTTTCGCACTTGTGTTTGTGTTGAAAAACCACTTTTCGCACTTGTGTTAGTGATGAAAAACCACTTTTCGCACTTGTGTTGGTGCAGGAAACCATTTTTGCACTTGTATTAGTGTGGAAAAAACACTTTTTGCACTTGTGATAGTGTTGAAAAACCACTTTTCACACTTGTGTTAGTGTTGAAAAACCACTTTTCGCACTTGTGTTAGTGTTGAAAAACCACTTTTCGCACTTGTGTTGGTGCAGGAAACCACTTTTGCACTTGTATTAGTGTGGAAAAAACACTTTTTGCACTTGTGATAGTGTTGAAAAACCACTTTTCGCACTTGTGTTAGTGTTGAAAAACCACTTTTCGCACTTGTGTTGGTGCAGAAAACCACTTTTGCACTTGTATTAGTGTGGAAAAAACACTTTTAGCACTTGTGTTAGTGTTGAAAAACCACTTTTTGCACTTGCGTTAGTGTGGAAAAAACACTTTTTGCACTTGTGTTAGTATTGAAAAACCACTTTTCGCACTTGTGTTAGTGTTGAAAAACCACTTTTCGCACTTGTGTTGGTGCAGGAAACCACTTTTGCACTTGTATTAGTGTGGAAAAAACACTTTTTGCACTTGTGATAGTGTTGAAAAACCACTTTTCGCACTTGTGTTAGTGTTGAAAAACCACTTTTCGCACTTGTGTTGGTGCAGAAAACCACTTTTCGCACTTGTGTTGGTGCAGGAAACCACTTTTGCACGTGTATTAGTGTGGAAAAAACACTTTTCGCACTTGTGATAGTGTTGAAAAACCACTTTTCGCACTTGTGTTTGTGTTGAAAAACCACTTTTCGCACTTGTGTTGGTGCAGGAAACCATTTTTGCACTTGTATTAGTGTGGAAAAAACACTTTTTGCACTTGTGATATTGTTGAAAAACCACTTTTCACACTTGTGTTAGTGTTGAAAAACCACTTTTCGCACTTGTGTTAGTGTTGAAAAACCACTTTTCGCACTTGTGTTGGTGCAGGAAACCACATTTGCACATGTATTAGTGTGGAAAAAACACTTTTCGCACTTGTGTTTGTGTTGAAAAACCACTTTTCACACTTGTGTTAGTGTTGAAAAACCACTTTTCGCACTTGTGTTGGTGCAGGAAACCACTTTTGCACTTGTATTAGTGTGGAAAAAACACTTTTTGCACTTGTGATAGTGTTGAAAAACCACTTTTCGCACTTGTGTTAGTGTTGAAAAACAACTTTTCGCACTTGTGTTAGTGTTGAAAAACCACTTTTCGCACTTGTGTTGGTGCAGGAAACCACTTTTGCACTTGTATTAGTGTGGAAAAAACACTTTTTGCACTTGTGATTGTGTTGAAAAACCACTTTTTGCACTTGTGTTAGTGTTGAAAAACCACATTACGCACTTGTGTTGGTGCAGGAAACCACTTTTTGCACTTGTGTTATTGTTGAAAAACCACTTTTCGCACTTGTGTTAGTGTTGAAAAACCACTTTTCACACTTGTGTTGGTGCAGGAAACCACTTTTGCACTTGTATTAGTGTGGAAAAAACACTTTTTGCACTTGTGTTAGTGTTGAAAAACCACTTTTCGCACTTGTGTTAGTGTTGAAAAACCACTTTTCGCACTTGTGTTGGTGCAGGAAACCACTTTTGCACTTGTATTAGTGTGGAAAAAACACTTTTTGCACTTGTGATAGTGTTGAAAAACCACTTTTCGCACTTGTGTTAGTGTTGAAAAACCACTTTTCGCACTTGTGTTGGTGCAGAAAACCACTTTTGCACTTGTATTAGTGTGGAAAAAACACTTTTAGCACTTGTGTTAGTGTTGAAAAACCACTTTTTGCACTTGCGTTAGTGTTGAAAAACCACTTTTCGCACTTGTGTTGGTGCAGGAAACCACTTTTGCACTTGTATTAGTGTGGAAAAAGCACTTTTCGCACTTGTGTTAATGTTGAAAAACCGCTTTTCGCACTTGTGTTAGTGTTGAAAAACCACTTTTCGCACTTGTGTTAGTGTTGAAAAACCACTTTTCGCACTTGTGTTGGTGCAGGAAACCACTTTTGCACTTGTTTTAGTGTGGAAAAAACACTTTTTGCACTTGTGATAGTGTTGAAAAACCACTATTCGCACTTGTGTTAGTGTTGAAAAACCACTTTTCGCACTTGTGTTGGTGCAGGAAACCACTTTTGCACTTGTATTAGTGTGGAAAAAACACTTTTTGCACTTGTGATATTGTTGAAAAACCACTTTTCGCACTTGTGTTAGTGTTGAAAAACCACTTTTCGCACTTGTGTTAGTGTTGAAAAACCACTTTTCGCACTTGTGTTGGTGCAGGAAACCACTTTTGCACGTGTATTAGTGTGGAAAAAACACTTTTCGCACTTGTGATAGTGTTGAAAAACCACTTTTCGCACTTGTGTTTGTGTTGAAAAACCACTTTTCGCACTTGTGTTAGTGATGAAAAACCACTTTTCGCACTTGTGTTGGTGCAGGAAACCATTTTTGCACTTGTATTAGTGTGGAAAAAACACTTTTTGCACTTGTGATAGTGTTGAAAAACCACTTTTCACACTTGTGTTAGTGTTGAAAAACAACTTTTCGCACTTGTGTTAGTGTTGAAAAACCACTTTTCGCACTTGTGTTGGTGCAGGAAACCACTTTTGCACTTGTATTAGTGTGGAAAAAACACTTTTTGCACTTGTGATTGTGTTGAAAAACCACTTTTCGCACATGTGTTAGTGTTGAAAAACCACATTACGCACTTGTGTTGGTGCAGGAAACCACGTTTGCACTTGTATTAGTGTGGAAAAAACACTTTTCGCACTTGTGTTTGTGTTGAAAAACCACTTTTCACACTTGTGTTAGTGATGAAAAACCACTTTTCGCACTTGTGTTGGTGCAGGAAACCATTTTTGCACTTGTATTAGTGTGGAAAAAACACTTTTTGCACTTGTGATAGTGTTGAAAAACCACTTTTCGCACTTGTGTTAGTGTTGAAAAACCACTTTTCGCACTTGTGTTAGTGATGAAAAACCACTTTTCGCACTTGTGTTGGTGCAGGAAACCATTTTTGCACTTGTATTAGTGTGGAAAAAACACTTTTTGCACTTGTGATAGTGTTGAAAAACCACTTTTCACACTTGTGTTAGTGTTGAAAAACCACTTTTCGCACTTGTATTAGTGTTGAAAAACCACTTTTCGCACTTGTGTTGGTGCAGGAAACCACTTTTGCACGTGTATTAGTGTGGAAAAAACACTTTTCGCACTTGTGTTTGTGTTGAAAAACCACTTTTCACACTTGTGTTAGTGTTGAAAAACCACTTTTCGCACTTGTGTTGGTGCAGGAAACCACTTTTGCACTTGTATTAGTGTGGAAAAAACACTTTTTGCACTTGTGATAGTGTTGAAAAACCACTTTTCGCACTTGTGTTAGTGTTGAAAAACAACTTTTCGCACTTGTGTTAGTGTTGAAAAACCACTTTTCACACTTGTGTTGGTGCAGGAAACCACTTTTGCACTTGTATTAGTGTGGAAAAAACACTTTTTGCACTTGTGATAGTGTTGAAAAACCACTTTTCGCACTTGTGTTAGTGTTGAAAAACAACTTTTCGCACTTGTGTTAGTGTTGAAAAACCACTTTTCGCACTTGTGTTGGTGCAGGAAACCACTTTTGCACTTGTATTAGTGTGGAAAAACCACTTTTTGCACTTGTGATTGTGTTGAAAAACCACTTTTCACACTTGTGTTAGTGTTGAAAAACCACATTACGCACTTGTGTTGGTGCAGGAAACCACTTTTGCACTTGCATTAGTGTGGAAAAAACACTTTTTGCACTTGTGATAGTGTTGAAAAACCACTTTTCGCACTTGTGTTAGTGTTGAAAAACCACTTTTCGCACTTGTGTTGGTGCAGAAAACCACTTTTGCACTTGTATTAGTGTGGAAAAAACACTTTTAGCACTTGTGTTAGTGTTGAAAAACCACTTTTTGCACTTGCGTTAGTGTTGAAAAACCACTTTTCGCACTTGTGTTGGTGCAGGAAACCACTTTTGCACTTGAATTAGTGTGGAAAAAGCACTTTTCGCACTTGTGTTAGTGTTGAAAAACCACTTTTCGCACTTGTGTTAGTGTTGAAAAACCACTTTTCGCACTTGTGTTAGTGTTGAAAAACCACTTTTCGCACTTGTGTTGGTGCAGGAAACCACTTTTGCACTTGTTTTAGTGTGGAAAAAACACTTTTTGCACTTGTGATAGTGTTGAAAAACCACTATTCGCACTTGTGTTAGTGTTGAAAAACCACTTTTCGCACTTGTGTTGGTGCAGGAAACCACTTTTGCACTTGTATTAGTGTGGAAAAAACACTTTTTGCACTTGTGATATTGTTGAAAAACCACTTTTCGCACTTGTGTTAGTGTTGAAAAACCACTTTTCGCACTTGTGTTAGTGTTGAAAAACCACTTTTCGCACTTGTGTTGGTGCAGGAAACCACTTTTGCACGTGTATTAGTGTGGAAAAAACACTTTTCGCACTTGTGATAGTGTTGAAAAACCACTTTTCGCACTTGTGTTAGTGATGAAAAACCACTTTTCGCACTTGTGTTGGTGCAGGAAACCATTTTTGCACTTGTATTAGTGTGGAAAAAACACTTTTTGCACTTGTGATAGTGTTGAAAAACCACTTTTCACACTTGTGTTAGTGTTGAAAAACCACTTTTCGCACTTGTGTTAGTGTTGAAAAACCACTTTTCGCACTTGTGTTGGTGCAGGAAACCACATTTGCACGTGTATTAGTGTGGAAAAAACACTTTTCGCACTTGTGTTTGTGTTGAAAAACCACTTTTCACACTTGTGTTAGTGTTGAAAAACCACTTTTCGCACTTGTGTTGGTGCAGGAAACCACTTTTGCACTTGTATTAGTGTGGAAAAAACACTTTTTGCACTTGTGATAGTGTTGAAAAACCACTTTTCGCACTTGTGTTAGTGTTGAAAAACAACTTTTCGCACTTGTGTTAGTGTTGAAAAACCACTTTTCGCACTTGTGTTGGTGCAGGAAACCACTTTTGCACTTGTATTAGTGTGGAAAAAACACTTTTTGCTCTTGTGATTGTGTTGAAAAACCACTTTTCGCACTTGTGTTAGTGTTGAAAAACCACATTACGCACTTGTGTTGGTGCAGGAAACCACTTTTTGCACTTGTGTTAGTGTTGAAAAACCACTTTTCGCACTTGTGTTAGTGTTGAAAAACCACTTTTCGCACTTGTATTGGTGCAGGAAACCACTTTTGCACTTGTATTAGTGTGGAAAAAACACTTTTTGCACTTGTGTTAGTGTTGAAAAACCACTTTTCGCACTTGTGTTAGTGTTGAAAAACCACTTTTCGCACTTGTGTTGGTGCAGGAAACCACTTTTGCACTTGTATTAGTGTGGAAAAAACACTTTTTGCACTTGTGATAGTGTTGAAAAACCACTTTTCGCACTTGTGTTAGTGTTGAAAAACCACTTTTCGCACTTGTATTGGTGCAGAAAACCACTTTTGCACTTGTATTAGTGTGGAAAAAACACTTTTAGCACTTGTGTTAGTGTTGAAAAACCAGTTTTTGCACTTGCGTTAGTGTTGAAAAACCACTTTTCGCACTTGTGTTGGTGCAGGAAACCACTTTTGCACTTGTATTAGTGTGGAAAAAGCACTTTTCGCACTTGTGTTAGTGTTGAAAAACCACTTTTCGCACTTGTGTTAGTGTTGAAAAACCACTTTTCGCACTTGTGTTAGTGTTGAAAAACCACTTTTCGCACTTGTGTTGGTGCAGGAAACCACTTTTGCACTTGTTTTAGTGTGGAAAAAACACTTTTTGCACTTGTGATAGTGTTGAAAAACCACTATTCACACTTGTGTTAGTGTTGAAAAACCACTTTTCGCACTTGTGTTGGTGCAGGAAACCACTTTTGCACTTGTATTAGTGTGGAAAAAACACTGTTTGCACTTGTGATATTGTTGAAAAACCACTTTTCGCACTTGTGTTAGTGTTGAAAAACCACTTTTCGCACTTGTGTTAGTGTTGAAAAACCACTTTTCGCACTTGTGTTGGTGCAGGAAACCACTTTTGCACGTGTATTAGTGTGGAAAAAACACTTTTCGCACTTGTGATAGTGTTGAAAAACAACTTTTCGCACTTGTGTTTGTGTTGAAAAACCACTTTTCGCACTTGTGTTAGTGATGAAAAACCACTTTTCGCACTTGTGTTGGTGCAGGAAACCATTTTTGCACTTGTATTAGTGTGGAAAAAACACTTTTTGCACTTGTGATAGTGTTGAAAAACCACTTTTCACACTTGTGTTAGTGTTGAAAAACCACTTTTCGCACTTGTGTTAGTGTTGAAAAACCACTTTTCGCACTTGTGTTGGTGCAGGAAACCACTTTTGCATGTGTATTAGTGTGGAAAAAACACTTTTCGCACTTGTGTTTGTGTTGAAAAACCACTTTTCACACTTGTGTTAGTGTTGAAAAACCACTTTTCGCACTTGTGTTGGTGCAGGAAACCACTTTTGCACTTGTGATTGTGTTGAAAAACCACTTTTCGCACATGTGTTAGTGTTGAAAAACCACACTACGCACTTGTGTTGGTGCAGGAAACCACGTTTGCACTTGTATTAGTGTGGAAAAAACACTTTTCGCACTTGTGTTTGTGTTGAAAAACCACTTTTCGCACTTGTGTTAGTGATGAAAAACCACTTTTCGCACTTGTGTTGGTGCAGGAAACCATTTTTGCACTTGTATTAGTGTGGAAAAAACACTTTTTGCACTTGTGATAGTGTTGAAAAACCACTTTTCGCACTTGTGTTAGTGTTGAAAAACCACTTTTCGCACTTGTGTTAGTGATGAAAAACCACTTTTCGCACTTGTGTTGGTGCAGGAAACCATTTTTGCACTTGTATTAGTGTGGAAAAAACACTTTTTGCACTTGTGATAGTGTTGAAAAACCACTTTTCACACTTGTGTTGGTGTTGAAAAACCACTTTTCGCACTTGTATTAGTGTTGAAAAACCACTTTTCGCACTTGTGTTGGTGCAGGAAACCACTTTTGCACGTGTATTAGTGTGGAAAAAACACTTTTCGCACTTGTGTTTGTGTTGAAAAACCACTTTTCACACTTGTGTTAGTGTTGAAAAACCACTTTTCGCACTTGTGTTGGTGCAGGAAACCACTTTTGCACTTGTATTAGTGTGGAAAAAACACTTTTTGCACTTGTGATAGTGTTGAAAAACCACTTTTCGCACTTGTGTTAGTGTTGAAAAACAACTTTTCGCACTTGTGTTAGTGTTGAAAAACCACTTTTCACACTTGTGTTGGTGCAGGAAACCACTTTTGCACTTGTATTAGTGTGGAAAAAACACTTTTTGCACTTGTGATAGTGTTGAAAAACCACTTTTCGCACTTGTGTTAGTGTTGAAAAACAACTTTTCGCACTTGTGTTAGTGTTGAAAAACCACTTTTCGCACTTGTGTTGGTGCAGGAAACCACTTTTGCACTTGTATTAGTGTGGAAAAACCACTTTTTGCACTTGTGTTAGTGTTGAAAAACCACATTACGCACTTGTGTTGGTGCAGGAAACCACTTTTCGCACTTGTGTTAGTGTTGAAAAACCACTTTTCGCACTTGTGTTGGTGCAGGAAACCACTTTTGCACTTGTATTAGTGTGGAAAAAACACTTTTTGCACTTGTGTTAGTGTTGAAAAACCACTTTTCGCACTTGTGTTAGTGTTGAAAAACCACTTTTCGCACTTGTCTTGGTGCAGGAAACCACTTTTGCACTTGTATTAGTGTGGAAAAAACACTTTTTGCACTTGTGATAGTGTTGAAAAACCACTTTTCGCACTTGTGTTAGTGTTGAAAAACCACTTTTCGCACTTGTGTTGGTGCAGAAAACCACTTTTGCACTTGTATTAGTGTGGAAAAAACACTTTTAGCACTTGTGTTAGTGTTGAAAAACCACTTTTTGCACTTGCGTTAGTGTTGAAAAACCACTTTTCGCACTTGTGTTTGTGTTGAAAAACCACTTTTCGCACTTGTGTTAGTGATGAAAAACCACTTTTCGCACTTGTGTTGGTGCAGGAAACCATTTTTGCACTTGTATTAGTGTGGAAAAAACACTTTTTGCACTTGTGATAGTGTTGAAAAACCACTTTTCACACTTGTGTTAGTGTTGAAAAACCACTTTTCGCACTTGTGTTAGTGTTGAAAAACCACTTTTCGCACTTGTGTTGGTGCAGGAAACCACATTTGCACGTGTATTAGTGTGGAAAAAACACTTTTCGCACTTGTGTTTGTGTTGAAAAACCACTTTTCACACTTGTGTTAGTGTTGAAAAACCACTTTTCGCACTTGTGTTGGTGCAGGAAACCACTTTTGCACTTGTATTAGTGTGGAAAAAACACTTTTTGCACTTGTGATAGTGTTGAAAAACCACTTTTCGCACTTGTGTTAGTGTTGAAAAACAACTTTTCGCACTTGTGTTAGTGTTGAAAAACCACTTTTCGCACTTGTGTTGGTGCAGGAAACCACTTTTGCACTTGTATTAGTGTGGATAAAACACTTTTTGCACTTGTGATTGTGTTGAAAAACCACTTTTCGCACATGTGTTAGTGTTGAAAAACCACATTACGTACTTGTGTTGGTGCAGGAAACCACTTTTGCACATTTTATTAGTGTGGAAAAAACACTTTTCGCACTTGTGTTTGTGTTGAAAAACCACTTTTCGCACTTGTGTTAGTGATGAAAAACCACTTTTCGCACTTGTGTTGGTGCAGGAAACCATTTTTGCACTTGTATTAGTGTGGAAAAAACACTTTTTGCACTTGTGATAGTGTTGAAAAACCACTTTTCGCACTTGTGTTAGTGTTGAAAAACCACTTTTCGCACTTGTGTTAGTGTTGAAAAACCACTTTTCGCACTTGTGTTGGTGCAGGAAACCACTTTTGCACTTGTATTAGTGTGGAAAAAACACTTTTTGCACTTGTGATATTGTTGAAAAACGACTTTTCGCACATGTGTTAGTGTTGAAAAACCACTTTTCGCACTTGTGTTAGTGTTGAAAAACCACTTTTCGCACTTGTGTTGGTGCAGGAAACCACTTTTGCACTTGTATTAGTGTGGAAAAAACACTTTTTGCACTTGTGATAGTGTTGAAAAACCACTTTTCGCACTTGTGTTAGTGTTGAAAAACCACTTTACGCACTTGTGTTGGTGCAGGAAACCACTTTTGCACTTGTATTAGTGTGGAAAAACACTTTTCGCACTTGTGTTTGTGTTGAAAAACCACTTTTCGCACTTGTGTTAGTGTTGAAAAACCACTTTTCGCACTTGTGTTGGTGCAGGAAACCACTTTTGCACTTGTACTAGTGTGGAAAAAACACTTTTTGCACTTGTGATAGTGTTGAAAAACCACTTTTCGCACTTGTGTTAGTGTTGAAAAACCACTTTTCGCACTTGTGTTAGTGTTGAAAAACCACTTTTCGCACTTGTGTTGGTGCAGGAAACCACTTTTGCACTTGCATTAGTGTGGAAAAAACACTTTTTGCACTTGTGATAGTGTTGAAAAACCATTTTTTGCACATGTGTTAGTGTTGAAAAACCACTTTTCGCACTTGTGTTAGTGTTGAAAAACCACTTTTCGCACTTGTGTTGGTGCAGGAAACCACATTTGCACTTGTATTAGTGTGGAAAAACCACATTACGCACTTGTATGCGCTTGGAGGTATCCGCTCTACCGAGTGCCGCTCTAGTTTTATTTTACCTGGTTTTATGTGTCATTGTGGTGTCTGAAGGAAAGAAAAGATTTGTTGAAATGGAGAATGTGTTCATGTTTTCCGGTTTAGCACAACTGTATTAAGCTGTGGATGAAAGAAAACTGTTCTTTTTCAGGGAATCAAAGATGATTCCATCATCATCAATCAAAGACGTTGATCTGAACTCCTCACCTCCACACGATTCACCAAAGAAGGAGAAAAACACCCCGTAAAAGCGTGTGAAGTAAATAATTTCATTCACCCCCATCTGCACTTTTGAAAACTTGATTTTGGATATATCTACCTCAGGGAATGTACAATAAATTGACTTTTCAATCTTTTTCAACTTAGACACATGTTCGGAAGAGACAACAACAAGGAGCGTTGTGCGGACGTTTCACATTCCATGTGAGTAAGAGAATCACCTTTCAGGACGTCATGACATTCATTGTGCTCGCAATAGAAATGGTATTTCTTTGAGGAAACTAATGTGAATCTTGTTGTGTTTCGATCACATTTTGATCCATAATTATTTTCTATATTATCGATTGGAGGTTTCACGGCTGTGGGATTTCTATGACGTGCCTCCATGGAGTTGTTTACCTGGGGTGGGAATCTTGATCCAGATATAAAGGGTCATGCGGGTGTTTTGTATGAAGAGCGAGTTTATCATATGTATAATATATATATACATCAGGAATACATCAGGAAGAAGATAATTGTTCTTTGGTCATTTATTGTTACATATCTTTTCTACCTGTCCCAGCTTGTATAATAATCATAAAAGTAGGACCGTGGGTCCTGAAGCTCACCTGGATCACGAGCTACAATCACTCAAACCCCCCACAGACCCTCTCAGACAATGATGTTTTTAATGTCGTGAACAAACCGTGAACAAACCGTGAGCCGGGAAACAATATCTCTCCGTTCTCAGGACCGAACTCTCTTATCTGTCTCCCTCTTCCAAATCCTGGTGGCGTCTGGTCAAATCTGTTTCTGGTGTTTGTTCCCCCTCCATCCCCTCCCTCACCTCAAATGTCCACACGGCTGACTCCGCACGTGAAAAAGCTGAATGCCTCAACTCTGTGTTTGCCTCTAAATCTTGTGTTCCAAACCCCTCCAAACCCCATGTGTTCCAAACCAGTGCAGGAAACCACTTTTGCACTTGTATTAGTGTGGAAAAAACACTTTTTGCACTTGTGATAGTGTTGAAAAACCACTTTTCGCACTTGTGTTAGTGTTGAAATACCACTTTTCGCACTTGTGTTAGTGTTGAAAAACCACATTTCGCACTTGTGTTGGTGCAGGAAACCACTTTTGCACGTGTATTAGTGTGGAAAAAACACTTTTCGCACATGTGATAGTGTTGAAAAACCACTTTTCGCACTTGTGTTTGTGTTGAAAAACCACTTTTCGCACTTGTGTTAGTGATGAAAAACCACTTTTCGCACTTGTGTTGGTGCAGGAAACCATTTTTGCACTTGTATTAGTGTGGAAAAAACACTTTTTGCACTTGTGATAGTGTTGAAAAACGACTTTTCGCACATGTGTTAGTGTTGAAAAACCACTTTTCGCACTTGTGTTAGTGTGGAAAAAACACTTTTTGCACTTGTGATAGTGTTGAAAAACCACTTTTCGCACTTGTGTTTGTGTTGAAAAACCACTTTTCGCACTTGTGTTAGTGATGAAAAACCACTTTTCGCACTTGTGTTGGTGCAGGAAACCATTTTTGCACTTGTATTAGTGTGGAAAAAACACTTTTTGCACTTGTGATAGTGTTGAAAAACCACTTTTCACACTTGTGTTAGTGTTGAAAAACCACTTTTCGCACTTGTGTTTGTGTTGAAAAACCACTTTTCGCACTTGTGTTAGTGATGAAAAACCACTTTTCGCACTTGTGTTGGTGCAGGAAACCACTTTTGCACTTGTATTAGTGTGGAAAAAACACTTTTCGCGCTTGTGTTAGTGTTGAAAAACCACTTTTCGCACTTGTGTTAGTGTTGAAAAACCACTTTTCGCACTTGTGTTAGTGTTGAAAAACCACTTTTCACACTTGTGTTGGTGCAGGAAACCACTTTTGCACTTGTATTAGTGTGGACAAAACACTTTTCGCACTTGTGTTAGTGTTGAAAAACCACTTTTCGCACTTGTGTTAGTGTTGAAAAACCACTTTTCGCACTTGTGTTAGTGTTGAAAAACCACTTTCGCACTTGTGTTGGTGCAGGAAACCACTTTTGCACTTGTATTAGTGTGGAAAAACACTTTTCGCACTTGTGTTAGTGTTGAAAAACCACTTTTCGCACTTGTGTTAGTGTTGAAAAACCACTTTTCGCACTTGTGTTAGTGTTGAAAAACCACTTTTCGCACTTGTGTTGGTGCAGGAAACCACTTTTGCACTTGTATTAGTGTGGAAAAAACACTTTTCACACTTGTATTAGTGTTGAAAAACCACTTTTCGCACTTGTGTTAGTGTTGAAAAACCACTTTTCGCACTTTTGTTAGTGTTGAAAAACCACTTTTCGCACTTGTGTTGGTGCAGGTAACCACTTTTGCACTTGTATTAGTGGAGAAAAAACACTTTTTGCACATGTGATAGTGTTGAAAAACCACTTTTCGCACTTGTGTTAGTGTTGAAAAACCACTTTTCGCACTTGTGTTAGTGTTGAAAAACCACTTTTCGCACTTCTGTTGGTGCAGGAAACCACTTTTGCACTTGTAATAGTGTGGAAAAAACACTTTTTGCACTTGTGATAGTGTTGAAAAACCACTTTTCGCACTTGTGTTAGTGTTGAAAAACCACTTTTCGCACTTGTGTTAGTGTTGAAACACCACTTTTCGCACTTGTGTTGGTGCAGGAAACCACTTTTGCACTTGTATTAGTGTGGAAAAAACACTTTTCGCACTTGTGTTAGTGTTGAAAAACCACTTTTCGCACTTGTGTTAGTGTTGAAAAACCACTTTTCGCACTTGTGTTGGTGCAGGAAACCACTTTTGCACTTGTATTAGTGTGGAAAAAACACTTTTCGCGCTTGTGTTAGTGTTGAAAAACCACTTTTCGCACTTGTGTTAGTGTTGAAAAACCACTTTTCGCACTTGTGTTAGTGTTGAAAAACCACTTTTCGCACTTGTGTTGGTGCAGGAAACCACTTTTGCACTTGTATTAGTGTGGACAAAACACTTTTCGCACTTGTGTTAGTGTTGAAAAACCACTTTTCGCACTTGTGTTAGTGTTGAAAAACCACTTTTCACACTTGTGTTAGTGTTGAAAAACCACTTTTCGCACTTGTGTTGGTGCAGGAAACCACTTTTGCACTTGTATTAGTGTGGAAAAACACTTTTCGCACTTGTGTTAGTGTTGAAAAACCACTTTTCGCACTTGTGTTAGTGTTGAAAAACCACTTTTCGCACTTGTGTTAGTGTTGAAAAACCACTTTTCGCACTTGTGTTGGTGCAGGAAACCACTTTTGCACTTGTATTAGTGTGGAAAAAACACTTTTCACACTTGTATTAGTGTTGAAAAACCACTTTTCGCACTTGTGTTAGTGTTGAAAAACCACTTTTCGCACTTTTGTTAGTGTTGAAAAACCACTTTTCGCACTTGTGTTGGTGCAGGTAACCACTTTTGCACTTGTATTAGTGGAGAAAAAACACTTTTTGCACATGTGATAGTGTTGAAAAACCACTTTTCGCACTTGTGTTAGTGTTGAAAAACCACTTTTCGCACTTGTGTTAGTGTTGAAAAACCACTTTTCGCACTTCTGTTGGTGCAGGAAACCACTTTTGCACTTGTAATAGTGTGGAAAAAACACTTTTTGCACTTGTGATAGTGTTGAAAAACCACTTTTCGCACTTGTGTTAGTGTTGAAAAACCACTTTTCGCACTTGTGTTAGTGTTGAAAAACCACTTTTCGCACTTGTGTTGGTGCAGGAAACCACTTTTGCACTTGTATTAGTGTGGAAAAAACACTTTTCGCGCTTGTGTTAGTGTTGAAAAACCACTTTTCGCACTTGTGTTAGTGTTGAAAAACCACTTTTCGCACTTGTGTTAGTGTTGAAAAACCACTTTTCGCACTTGTGTTGGTGCAGGAAACCACTTTTGCACTTGTATTAGTGTGGACAAAACACTTTTCGCACTTGTGTTAGTGTTGAAAAACCACTTTTCGCACTTGTGTTAGTGTTGAAAAACCACTTTTCACACTTGTGTTAGTGTTGAAAAACCACTTTTCGCACTTGTGTTGGTGCAGGTAACCACTTTTGCACTTGTATTAGTGGAGAAAAAACACTTTTTGCACATGTGATAGTGTTGAAAAAACACTTTTCGCACTTGTGTTAGTGTTGAAAAACCACTTTTCGCACTTGTGTTAGTGTTGAAAAACCACTTTTCGCACTTCTGTTGGTGCAGGAAACCACTTTTGCACTTGTAATAGTGTGGAAAAAACACTTTTTGCACTTGTGATAGTGTTGAAAAAACACTTTTTGCACTTGTGATAGTGTTGAAAAACCACTTTTCGCACTTGTGTTAGTGTTGAAAAACCACTTTTCGCACTTGTGTTAGTGTTGAAAAACCACATTTCGCACCTGTGGTGGTGCAGGAAACCACTTTTGCACTTGTATTAGTGTGGACAAAACACTTTTCGCACTTGTGTTAGTGTTGAAAAACCACTTTTCGCACTTGTGTTAGTGTTGAAAAACCACTTTTCGCACTTGTGTTGGTGCAGGAAACCACTTTTGCACTTGTATTAGTGTGGAAAATACACTTTTCGCACTTGTGTTAGTGTTGAAAAACCACTTTTCGCACTTGTGTTAGTGTTGAAAAACCACTTTTCGCACTTGTGTTGGTGCAGGAAACCACTTTTGCACTTGTATTAGTGTGGAAAAAACACTTTTTGCACTTGTGATAGTGTTGAAAAACCACTTTTCGCAGTTGTGTTAGTGTTGAAAAACCACTTTTCGCACTTGTGTTAGTGTTGAAAAACCACTTTTCGCACTTGTGTTGGTGCAGGAAACCACTTTTGCACTTGTATTAGTGTGGAAAAAACACTTTTCGCACTTGTGTTAGTGTTGAAAAACCACTTTTCGCACTTGTGTTAGTGTTGAAAAACCACTTTTCGCACTTGTGTTGGTGCAGGAAACCACTTTTGCACTTGTATTAGTGTGGAAAAAACACTTTTCGCACTTGTGTTAGTGTTGAAAAACCACTTTTCGCACTTGTGTTAGTGTTGAAAAACCACTTTTCGCACTTGTGTTGGTGCAGGAAACCACTTTTGCACTTGTATTAGTGTGGAAAAAACACTTTTCGCACTTGTGTTAGTGTTGAAAAACCACTTTTCGCACTTGTGTTAGTGTTGAAAAACCACTTTTCGCACTTGTGTTAGTGTTGAAAAACCACTTTTTGCACTTGTCTTGGTGCAGGAAACCACTTTTGCACTTGTATTAGTGTGGACAAAACACTTTTCGCACTTGTGTTAGTGTTGAAAAACCACTTTTCGCACTTGTATTAGTGTGGAAAAAACACTTTTCACACTTGTATTAGTGTTGAAAAACCACTTTTCGCACTTGTGTTGGTGCAGGAAACCACTTTTGCACTTGTATTAGTGTGGACAAAACACTTTTCGCACTTGTGTTAGTGTTGAAAAACCACTTTTCGCACTTGTGTTAGTGTTGAAAAACCACTTTTCGCACTTGTGTTAGTGTTGAAAAACCACTTTTCGCACTTGTGTTGGTGCAGGAAACCACTTTTGCACTTGTATTAGTGTGGAAAAAACACTTTTCGCACTTGTGTTAGTGTTGAAAAACCACTTTTCGCACCTGTGTTAGTGTTGAAAAACCACTTTTCGCACTTGTGTTAGTGTTGAAAAACCACTTTTCGCACTTGTGTTAGTGTTGAAAAACCACTTTTCGCACTTGTAATAGTGTGGAAAAAACACTTTTCGCACTTGTGTTAGTGTTGAAAAACCACTTTTCGCACTTGTGTTAGTGTTGAAAAACCACTTTTCGCACTTGTGTTAGTGTTGAAAAACCACTTTTTGCACTTGTCTTGGTGCAGGAAACCACTTTTGCACTTGTATTAGTGGAGAAAAAACACTTTTTGCACATGTGATAGTGTTGAAAAACCACTTTTCGCACTTGTGTTAGTGTTGAAAAACCACTTTTCGCACTTTTGTTAGTGTTGAAAAACCACTTTTCGCACTTCTGTTGGTGCAGGAAACCACTTTTGCACTTGTAATAGTGTGGAAAAAACACTTTTTGCACTTGTGATAGTGTTGAAAAACCACTTTTCGCACTTGTGTTAGTGTTGAAAAACCACTTTTCGCACTTGTGTTAGTGTTGAAAAACCACTTTTCGCACCTGTGGTGGTGCAGGAAACCACTTTTGCACTTGTATTAGTGTGGACAAAACACTTTTCGCACTTGTGTTAGTGTTGAAAAACCACTTTTCGCACTTGTGTTAGTGTTGAAAATCCACTTTTCGCACTTGTGTTAGTGTTGAAAAACCACTTTTCGCACTTGTGTTGGTGCAGGAAACCACTTTCGCACTTGTATTAGTGTGGAAAATACACTTTTCGCACTTGTGTTAGTGTTGAAAAACCACTTTTCGCACTTGTGTTAGTGTTGAAAAACCACTTTTCGCACTTGTGTTGGTGCAGGAAACCACTTTTGCACTTGTATTAGTGTGGAAAAAACACTTTTCGCACTTGTGTTAGTGTTGAAAAACCACTTTTCGCACTTGTGTTAGTGTTGAAAAACCACTTTTCGCACTTTTGTTGGTGCAGGAAACCACTTTTGCACTTGTATTAGTGTGGAAAAAACACTTTTCGCACTTGTGTTAGTGTTGAAAAACCACTTTTCGCACTTGTGTTAGTGTTGAAAAACCACTTTTCGCACTTGTGTTAGTGTTGAAAAACCACTTTTCGCACTTGTGTTGGTGCAGGAAACCACTTTTGCACTTGTATTAGTGTGGAAAAAACACTTTTCGCACTTGTGTTAGTGTTGAAAAACCACTTTTCGCACTTGTGTTAGTGTTGAAAAACCACTTTTCGCACTTGTGTTAGTGTTGAAAAACCACTTTTCGCACTTGTGTTGGTGTAGCAAACCACTTTTGCACTTGTATTAGTGTGGAAAAAACACTTTTCGAACTTGTGTTAGTGTTGAAAAACCACTTTTCGCACTTGTGTTAGTGTTGAAAAACCACTTTTCGCACTTGTGTTAGTGTTGAAAAACCACTTTTCGCACTTGTGTTGGTGCAGGAAACCACTTTTGCACTTTATTAGTGTGGAAAAAACACTTTTTGCACTTGTGATAGTGTTGAAAAACCACTTTTCGCACTTGTGTTAGTGTTGAAAAACCACTTTTTGCACTTGTGTTAGTGTTGAAAAACCACTTTTCGCACTTGTGTTGGTGTAGGAAACCACTTTTGCACTTGTATTAGTGTGGAAAAAACACTTTTCGAACTTGTGTTAGTGTTGAAAAACCACTTTTTGCACTTGTGTTAGTGTTGAAAAACCACTTTTCGCACTTGTGTTAGTGTTGAAAAACCACTTTTCGCACTTGTGTTAGTGTTGAAAAACCACTTTTCGCACTTGTGTTGGTGCAGGAAACCACTTTTGCACTTGTATTAGTGTGGAAAAACACTTTTCGCACTTGTGTTAGTGTTGAAAAACCACTTTTCGCACTTGTGTTAGTGTTGAAAAACCACTTTTTGCACTTGTCTTGGTGCAGGAAACCACTTTTGCACTTGTAATAGTGTGGAAAAAACGACTTTTTGCACTTGTGATAGTGTTGAAAAACCACTTTTCGCACTTGTGTTAGTGTTGAAAAACCACTTTTCGCACTTGTGTTAGTGTTGAAAAACCACTTTTCGCACTTGTGTTGGTGCAGGAAACCACTTTTGCACTTGTATTAGTGTGGACAAAACACTTTTCGCACTTGTGTTAGTGTTGAAAAACCACTTTTCGCACTTGTGTTAGTGTTGAAAAACCACTTTTCGCACTTGTGTTAGTGTTGAAAAACCACTTTTCGCACTTGTGTTGGTGCAGGAAACCACTTTTGCACTTGTATTAGTGTGGAAAAAACACTTTTCGTACTTGTGTTAGTGTTGAAAAACCACTTTTCGCACTTGTGTTAGTGTTGAAAAACCACTTTTCGCACTTGTGTTAGTGTTGAAAAACCACTTTTCGCACTTGTGTTAGTGTTGAAAAACCACTTTTCGCACTTGTGTTGGTGCAGGAAACCACTTTTGCACTTGTATTAGTGTGGAAAAACACTTTTCGCACTTGTGTTAGTGTTGAAAAACCACTTTTCGCACTTGTGTTAGTGTTGAAAAACCACTTTTCGCACTTGTGTTGGTGCAGGAAACCACTTTTGCACTTGTATTAGTGTGGAAAAAACACTTTTCGCACTTGTGTTAGTGTTGAAAAACCACTTTTCGCACCTGTGTTAGTGTTGAAAAACCACTTTTCGCACTTGTGTTAGTGTTGAAAAACCACTTTTCGCACTTGTGTTAGTGTTGAAAAACCACTTTTCGCACTTGTAATAGTGTGGAAAAAACACTTTTCGCACTTGTGTTAGTGTTGAAAAACCACTTTTCGCACTTGTGTTAGTGTTGAAAAACCACTTTTCGCACTTGTGTTAGTGTTGAAAAACCACTTTTTGCACTTGTCTTGGTGCAGGAAACCACTTTTGCACTTGTATTAGTGGAGAAAAAAACACTTTTTGCACATGTGATAGTGTTGAAAAACTACTTTTCGCACTTGTGTTAGTGTTGAAAAACCACTTTTCGCACTTGTGTTGGTGCAGGAAACCACTTTTGCACTTGTATTAGTGTGGAAAAAACACTTTTCGCACTTGTGTTAGTGTTGAAAAACCACTTTTCGCACTTGTGTTAGTGTTGAAAAACCACTTTTCGCACTTGTGTTGGTGCAGGAAACCACTTTTGCACTTGTATTAGTGTGGAAAAAACACTTTTCGCACTTGTGTTAGTGTTGAAAAACCACTTTTCGCACTTGTGTTAGTGTTGAAAAACCACTTTTCGCACTTGTGTTAGTGTTGAAAAACCACTTTTTGCACTTGTCTTGGTGCAGGAAACCACTTTTGCACTTGTAATAGGGTGGAAAAAACACTTTTTGCACTTGTGATAGTGTTGAAAAACCACTTTTCGCACTTGTGTTAGTGTTGAAAAACCACTTTTCGCACTTGTGTTAGTGTTGAAAAACCACTTTTCGCACTTGTGTTGGTGCAGGAAACCACTTTTGCACTTGTATTAGTGTGGAAAAAACACTTTTCGCACTTGTGTTAGTGTTGAAAAACCACTTTTCGCACTTGTGTTAGTGTTGAAAAACCACTTTTCGCACTTGTGTTGGTGCAGGAAACCACTTTTGCACTTGTATTAGTGTGGAAAAAACACTTTTCGCACTTGTGTTAGTGTTGAAAAACCACTTTTCGCACTTGTGTTAGTGTTGAAAAACCACTTTTCGCACTTGTGTTGGTGCAGGAAACCACTTTTGCACTTGTATTAGTGTGGAAAAAACACTTTTCGCACTTGTGTTAGTGTTGAAAAACCACTTTTCGCACTTGTGTTAGTGTTGAAAAACCACTTTTCGCACTTGTGTTAGTGTTGAAAAACCACTTTTTGCACTTGTCTTGGTGCAGGAAACCACTTTTGCACTTGTATTAGTGTGGACAAAACACTTTTCGCACTTGTGTTAGTGTTGAAAAACCACTTTTCGCACTTGTATTAGTGTGGAAAAAACACTTTTCACACTTGTATTAGTGTTGAAAAACCACTTTTCGCACTTGTGTTGGTGCAGGAAACCACTTTTGCACTTGTATTAGTGTGGACAAAACACTTTTCGCACTTGTGTTAGTGTTGAAAAACCACTTTTCGCACTTGTGTTAGTGTTGAAAAACCACTTTTCGCACTTGTGTTAGTGTTGAAAAACCACTTTTCGCACTTGTGTTGGTGCAGGAAACCACTTTTGCACTTGTATTAGTGTGGAAAAAACACTTTTCGCACTTGTGTTAGTGTTGAAAAACCACTTTTCGCACCTGTGTTAGTGTTGAAAAACCACTTTTCGCACTTGTGTTAGTGTTGAAAAACCACTTTTCGCACTTGTGTTAGTGTTGAAAAACCACTTTTCGCACTTGTAATAGTGTGGAAAAAACACTTTTCGCACTTGTGTTAGTGTTGAAAAACCACTTTTCGCACTTGTGTTAGTGTTGAAAAACCACTTTTCGCACTTGTGTTAGTGTTGAAAAACCACTTTTTGCACTTGTCTTGGTGCAGGAAACCACTTTTGCACTTGTATTAGTGGAGAAAAAACACTTTTTGCACATGTGATAGTGTTGAAAAACCACTTTTCGCACTTGTGTTAGTGTTGAAAAACCACTTTTCGCACTTTTGTTAGTGTTGAAAAACCACTTTTCGCACTTCTGTTGGTGCAGGAAACCACTTTTGCACTTGTAATAGTGTGGAAAAAACACTTTTTGCACTTGTGATAGTGTTGAAAAACCACTTTTCGCACTTGTGTTAGTGTTGAAAAACCACTTTTCGCACTTGTGTTAGTGTTGAAAAACCACTTTTCGCACCTGTGGTGGTGCAGGAAACCACTTTTGCACTTGTATTAGTGTGGACAAAACACTTTTCGCACTTGTGTTAGTGTTGAAAAACCACTTTTCGCACTTGTGTTAGTGTTGAAAATCCACTTTTCGCACTTGTGTTAGTGTTGAAAAACCACTTTTCGCACTTGTGTTGGTGCAGGAAACCACTTTCGCACTTGTATTAGTGTGGAAAATACACTTTTCGCACTTGTGTTAGTGTTGAAAAACCACTTTTCGCACTTGTGTTAGTGTTGAAAAACCACTTTTCGCACTTGTGTTGGTGCAGGAAACCACTTTTGCACTTGTATTAGTGTGGAAAAAACACTTTTCGCACTTGTGTTAGTGTTGAAAAACCACTTTTCGCACTTGTGTTAGTGTTGAAAAACCACTTTTCGCACTTTTGTTGGTGCAGGAAACCACTTTTGCACTTGTATTAGTGTGGAAAAAACACTTTTCGCACTTGTGTTAGTGTTGAAAAACCACTTTTCGCACTTGTGTTAGTGTTGAAAAACCACTTTTCGCACTTGTGTTAGTGTTGAAAAACCACTTTTCGCACTTGTGTTGGTGCAGGAAACCACTTTTGCACTTGTATTAGTGTGGAAAAAACACTTTTCGCACTTGTGTTAGTGTTGAAAAACCACTTTTCGCACTTGTGTTAGTGTTGAAAAACCACTTTTCGCACTTGTGTTAGTGTTGAAAAACCACTTTTCGCACTTGTGTTGGTGTAGCAAACCACTTTTGCACTTGTATTAGTGTGGAAAAAACACTTTTCGAACTTGTGTTAGTGTTGAAAAACCACTTTTCGCACTTGTGTTAGTGTTGAAAAACCACTTTTCGCACTTGTGTTAGTGTTGAAAAACCACTTTTCGCACTTGTGTTGGTGCAGGAAACCACTTTTGCACTTTATTAGTGTGGAAAAAACACTTTTTGCACTTGTGATAGTGTTGAAAAACCACTTTTCGCACTTGTGTTAGTGTTGAAAAACCACTTTTTGCACTTGTGTTAGTGTTGAAAAACCACTTTTCGCACTTGTGTTGGTGTAGGAAACCACTTTTGCACTTGTATTAGTGTGGAAAAAACACTTTTCGAACTTGTGTTAGTGTTGAAAAACCACTTTTTGCACTTGTGTTAGTGTTGAAAAACCACTTTTCGCACTTGTGTTAGTGTTGAAAAACCACTTTTCGCACTTGTGTTAGTGTTGAAAAACCACTTTTCGCACTTGTGTTGGTGCAGGAAACCACTTTTGCACTTGTATTAGTGTGGAAAAACACTTTTCGCACTTGTGTTAGTGTTGAAAAACCACTTTTCGCACTTGTGTTAGTGTTGAAAAACCACTTTTTGCACTTGTCTTGGTGCAGGAAACCACTTTTGCACTTGTAATAGTGTGGAAAAAACGACTTTTTGCACTTGTGATAGTGTTGAAAAACCACTTTTCGCACTTGTGTTAGTGTTGAAAAACCACTTTTCGCACTTGTGTTAGTGTTGAAAAACCACTTTTCGCACTTGTGTTGGTGCAGGAAACCACTTTTGCACTTGTATTAGTGTGGACAAAACACTTTTCGCACTTGTGTTAGTGTTGAAAAACCACTTTTCGCACTTGTGTTAGTGTTGAAAAACCACTTTTCGCACTTGTGTTAGTGTTGAAAAACCACTTTTCGCACTTGTGTTGGTGCAGGAAACCACTTTTGCACTTGTATTAGTGTGGAAAAAACACTTTTCGTACTTGTGTTAGTGTTGAAAAACCACTTTTCGCACTTGTGTTAGTGTTGAAAAACCACTTTTCGCACTTGTGTTAGTGTTGAAAAACCACTTTTCGCACTTGTGTTAGTGTTGAAAAACCACTTTTCGCACTTGTGTTGGTGCAGGAAACCACTTTTGCACTTGTATTAGTGTGGAAAAACACTTTTCGCACTTGTGTTAGTGTTGAAAAACCACTTTTCGCACTTGTGTTAGTGTTGAAAAACCACTTTTCGCACTTGTGTTGGTGCAGGAAACCACTTTTGCACTTGTATTAGTGTGGAAAAAACACTTTTCGCACTTGTGTTAGTGTTGAAAAACCACTTTTCGCACCTGTGTTAGTGTTGAAAAACCACTTTTCGCACTTGTGTTAGTGTTGAAAAACCACTTTTCGCACTTGTGTTAGTGTTGAAAAACCACTTTTCGCACTTGTAATAGTGTGGAAAAAACACTTTTCGCACTTGTGTTAGTGTTGAAAAACCACTTTTCGCACTTGTGTTAGTGTTGAAAAACCACTTTTCGCACTTGTGTTAGTGTTGAAAAACCACTTTTTGCACTTGTCTTGGTGCAGGAAACCACTTTTGCACTTGTATTAGTGGAGAAAAAACACTTTTTGCACATGTGATAGTGTTGAAAAACTACTTTTCGCACTTGTGTTAGTGTTGAAAAACCACTTTTCGCACTTGTGTTGGTGCAGGAAACCACTTTTGCACTTGTATTAGTGTGGAAAAAACACTTTTCGCACTTGTGTTAGTGTTGAAAAACCACTTTTCGCACTTGTGTTAGTGTTGAAAAACCACTTTTCGCACTTGTGTTGGTGCAGGAAACCACTTTTGCACTTGTATTAGTGTGGAAAAAACACTTTTCGCACTTGTGTTAGTGTTGAAAAACCACTTTTCGCACTTGTGTTAGTGTTGAAAAACCACTTTTCGCACTTGTGTTAGTGTTGAAAAACCACTTTTTGCACTTGTCTTGGTGCAGGAAACCACTTTTGCACTTGTAATAGGGTGGAAAAAACACTTTTTGCACTTGTGATAGTGTTGAAAAACCACTTTTCGCACTTGTGTTAGTGTTGAAAAACCACTTTTCGCACTTGTGTTAGTGTTGAAAAACCACTTTTCGCACTTGTGTTGGTGCAGGAAACCACTTTTGCACTTGTATTAGTGTGGACAAAACACTTTTCGCACTTGTGTTAGTGTTGAAAAACCACTTTTCGCACTTGTGTTAGTGTTGAAAAACCACTTTTCGCACTTGTGTTAGTGTTGAAAAACCACTTTTCGCACTTGTGTTGGTGCAGGAAACCACTTTTGCACTTGTATTAGTGTGGAAAAAACACTTTTCGCACTTGTGTTAGTGTTGAAAAACCACTTTTCGCACTTGTGTTAGTGTTGAAAAACCACTTTTCGCACTTGTGTTAGTGTTGAAAAACCACTTTTCGCACTTTTGTTAGTGTTGAAAAACCACTTTTCGCACTTCTGTTGGTGCAGGAAACCACTTTTGCACTTGTAATAGTGTGGAAAAAACACTTTTTGCACTTGTGATAGTGTTGAAAAACCACTTTTCGCACTTGTGTTAGTGTTGAAAAACCACTTTTCGCACTTGTGTTAGTGTTGAAAAACCACTTTTCGCACCTGTGGTGGTGCAGGAAACCACTTTTGCACTTGTATTAGTGTGGACAAAACACCTTTCGCACTTGTGTTAGTGTTGAAAAACCACTTTTCGCACTTGTGTTAGTGTTGAAAAACCACTTTTCGCACTTGTGTTAGTGTTGAAAAACCACTTTTCGCACTTGTGTTGGTGCAGGAAACCACTTTTGCACTTGTGATAGTGTTGAAAAACCACTTTTCGCACTTGTGTTAGTGTTGAAAAACCACTTTTCGCACTTGTGTTAGTGTTGAAAAACCACTTTTCGCACTTGTGTTGGTGCAGGAAACCACTTTTGCACTTGCATTAGTGTGGAAAAAACACTTTTTGCACTTGTGATAGTGTTGAAAAACCATTTTTCGCACATGTGTTAGTGTTGAAAAACCACTTTTCGCACTTGTGTTAGTGTTGAAAAACCACTTTTCGCACTTGTGTTGGTGCAGGAAACCACATTTGCACTTGTATTAGTGTGGAAAAAACACTTTTTGCACATGTGTTAGTGTTGAAAAACCACTTTTCGCACTTGTGTTGGTGCAGGAAACCACTTTTGCACTTGTATTGGTGTGGAAAAAACACTTTTTGCACTTGTGATTGTGTTGAAAAACCACTTTTCGCACTTATGTTAGTGTTGAAAAACCACATTACGCACTTGTATGCGCTTGGAGGTATCCGCTCTACCGAGTGCCGCTCTAGTTTTATTTTACTTGGTTTTATGTGTCATTGTGGTGTCTGAAGGAAAGAAAAGATTTGTTGAAATGGAGAATGTGTTCATGTTTTCCGGTTTAGCACAACTGTATTAAGCTGTGGATGAAAGAAAACTGTTCTTTTTCAGGGAATCAAAGATGATTCCATCATCATCAATCAAAGACGTTGATCTGAACTCCTCACCTCCACACGATTCACCAAACAAGGAGAAAAACACCCCGTAAAAGCGTGTGAAGTAAATAATTTCATTCACCCCCATCTGCACTTTTGAAAACTTGATTTTGGATATATCTACCTCAGGGAATGTACAATAAATTGACTTTTCAATCTTTTTCAACTTAGACACATGTTCGGAAGAGACAACAACAAGGAGCGTTGTGCGGACGTTTCACATTCCATGTGAGTAAGAGAATCACCTTTCAGGACGTCATGACATTCATTGTGCTCGCAATAGAAATGGTATTTCTTTGAGGAAACTAATGTGAATCTTGTTGTGTTTCGATCACATTTTGATCCATAATTATTTTCTATATTATCGATTGGAGGTTTCACGGCTGTGGGATTTCTATGACGTGCCTCCATGGAGTTGTTTACCTGGGGTGGGAATCTTGATCCAGATATAAAGGGTCATGCGGGTGTTTTGTATGAAGAGCGAGTTTATCATATGTATAATATATATATACATCAGGAATACATCAGGAAGAAGATAATTGTTCTTTGGTCATTTATTGTTACATATCTTTTCTACCTGTCCCAGCTTGTATAATAATCATAAAAGTAGGACCGTGGGTCCTGAAGCTCACCTGGATCACGAGCTACAATCACTCAAACCCCCCACAGACCCTCTCAGACAATGATGTTTTTAATGTCGTGAACAAACCGTGAACAAACCGTGAGCCGGGAAACAATATCTCTCCGTTCTCAGGACCGAACTCTCTTATCTGTCTCCCTCTTCCAAATCCTGGTGGCGTCTGGTCAAATCTGTTTCTGGTGTTTGTTCCCCCTCCATCCCCTCCCTCACCTCAAATGTCCACACGGCTGACTCCGCACGTGAAAAAGCTGAATGCCTCAACTCTGTGTTTGCCTCTAAATCTTGTGTTCCAAACCCCTCCAAACCCCATGTGTTCCAAACCAGTGCAGGAAACCACTTTTGCACTTGTATTAGTGTGGAAAAAACACTTTTTGCACTTGTGATAGTGTTGAAAAACCACTTTTCACACTTGTGTTAGTGTTGAAATACCACTTTTCGCACTTGTGTTAGTGTTGAAAAACCACTTTTCGCACTTGTGTTGGTGCAGGAAACCACTTTTGCACGTGTATTAGTGTGGAAAAAACACTTTTCGCACATGTGATAGTGTTGAAAAACCACTTTTCGCACTTGTGTTTGTGTTGAAAATCCACTTTTCGCACTTGTGTTAGTGATGAAAAACCACTTTTCGCACTTGTGTTGGTGCAGGAAACCATTTTTGCACTTGTATTAGTGTGGAAAAAACACTTTTTGCACTTGTGATAGTGTTGAAAAACCACTTTTCACACTTGTGTTAGTGTTGAAAAACCACTTTTCGCACTTGTGTTAGTGTTGAAAAACCACTTTTCGCACTTGTGTTGGTGCAGGAAACCACTTTTGCACGTGTATTAGTGTGGAAAAAACACTTTTCGCACTTGTGTTTGTGTTGAAAAACCACTTTTCACACTTGTGTTTGTGTTGAAAAACCACTTTTCGCACTTGTGTTGGTGCACGAAACCACTTTTGCACTTGTATTAGTGTGGAAAAAACACTTTTTGCACTTGTGATAGTGTTGAAAAACCACTTTTCGCACTTGTGTTAGTGTTGAAAAACAACTTTTCGCACTTGTGTTAGTGTTGAAAAACCACTTTTCGCACTTGTGTTGGTGCAGGAAACCACTGTTGCACTTGTATTAGTGTGGAAAAAACACTTTTTGCACTTGTGATTGTGTTGAAAAACCACTTTTCGCACTTGTGTTAGTGTTGAAAAACCACATTACGCACTTGTGTTGGTGCAGGAAACCACTTTTTGCACTTGTGTTAGTGTTGAAAAACCACTTTTCGCACTTGTGTTAGTGTTGAAAAACCACTTTTCGCACTTGTGTTGGTGCAGGAAACCACTTTTGCACTTGTATTAGTGTGGAAAAAACACTTTTTGCACTTGTGTTAGTGTTGAAAAACCACTTTTCGCACTTGTGTTTGTGTTGAAAAACCACTTTTCACACTTGTGTTAGTGTTGAAAAACCACTTTTCGCACTTGTGTTGGTGCAGGAAACCACTTTTGCACTTGTATTAGTGTGGAAAAAACACTTTTCGCACATGTGATAGTGTTGAAAAACCACTTTTCGCACTTGTGTTTGTGTTGAAAAACCACTTTTCGCACTTGTGTTAGTGATGAAAAACCACTTTTCGCACTTGTGTTGGTGCAGGAAACCATTTTTGCACTTGTATTAGTGTGGAAAAAACACTTTTTGCACTTGTGATAGTGTTGAAAAACCACCTTTCACACTTGTGTTAGTGTTGAAAAACCACTTTTCGCACTTGTGTTAGTGTTGAAAAACCACTTTTCGCACTTGTGTTGGTGCAGGAAACCACTTTTGCACGTGTATTAGTGTGGAAAAAACACTTTTCGCACTTGTGTTTGTGTTGAAAAACCACTTTTCACACTTGTGTTAGTGTTGAAAAACCACTTTTCGCACTTGTGTTGGTGCACGAAACCACTTTTGCACTTGTATTAGTGTGGAAAAAACACTTTTTGCACTTGTGATAGTGTTGAAAAACCACTTTTCGCACTTGTGTTAGTGTTGAAAAACAACTTTTCGCACTTGTGTTAGTGTTGAAAAACCACTTTTCGCACTTGTGTTGGTGCAGGAAACCACTTTTGCACTTGTGATTGTGTTGAAAAACCACTTTTCGCACTTGTGTTAGTGTTGAAAAAACCACATTACGCACATGTGTTGGTGCAGGAAACCACTTTTTGCACTTGTGTTAGTGTAGAAAAACCACTTTTCGCACTTGTGTTAGTGTTGAAAAACCACTTTTCGCACTTGTGTTGGTGCAGGAAACCACTTTTGCACTTGTATTAGTGTGGAAAAAACACTTTTTGCACTTGTGTTAGTGTTGAAAAACCACTTTTCGCACTTGTGTTTGTGTTGAAAAACCACTTTTCACACTTGTGTTAGTGTTGAAAAACCACTTTTTGCACTTGTGTTGGTGCAGGAAACCACTTTTGCACTTGTATTAGTGTGGAAAAAACACTTTTTGCACTTGTGATATTGTTGAAAAACCACTTTTCGCACTTGTGTTTGTGTTGAAAAACCACTTTTCGCACTTGTGTTAGTGATGAAAAACCACTTTTCGCACTTGTGTTGGTGCAGGAAACCACTTTTGCACGTGTATTAGTGTGGAAAAAACACTTTTCGCACTTGTGATAGTGTTGAAAAACCACTTTTCGCACTTGTGTTTGTGTTGAAAAACCAATTTTCGCACTTGTGTTAGTGATGAAAAACCACTTTTCGCACTTGTGTTGGTGCAGGAAACCATTTTTGCACTTGTATTAGTGTGGAAAAAACACTTTTTGCACTTGTGATAGTGTTGAAAAACCACTTTTCACACTTGTGTTAGTGTTGAAAAACCACTTTTCGCACTTGTGTTAGTGTTGAAAAACCACTTTTCGCACTTGTGTTGGTGCAGGAAACCACTTTTGCACGTGTATTAGTGTGGAAAAAACACTTTTCGCACTTGTGTTTGTGTTGAAAAACCACTTTTCACACTTGTGTTAGTGTTGAAAAACCACTTTTCGCACTTGTGTTGGTGCAGGAAACCACTTTTGCACTTGTTTTAGTGTGGAAAAAACACTTTTTGCACTTGTGATAGTGTTGAAAAACCACTATTCGCACTTGTGTTAGTGTTGAAAAACCACTTTTCGCACTTGTGTTGGTGCAGGAAACCACTTTTGCACTTGTATTAGTGTGGAAAAAACACTTTTTGCACTTGTGATATTGTTGAAAAACCACTTTTCGCACTTGTGTTAGTGTTGAAAAACCACTTTTCGCACTTGTTTTAGTGTTGAAAAACCACTTTTCGCACTTGTGTTGGTGCAGGAAACCACTTTTTCACGTGTATTAGTGTGGAAAAAACACTTTTCGCACTTGTGATAGTGTTGAAAAACCACTTTTCGCACTTGTGTTTGTGTTGAAAAACCACTTTTCGCACTTGTGTTAGTGATGAAAAACCACTTTTCGCACTTGTGTTGGTGCAGGAAACCATTTTTGCACTTGTATTAGTGTGGAAAAAACACTTTTTGCACTTGTGATAGTGTTGAAAAACCACTTTTCACACTTGTGTTAGTGTTGAAAAACCACTTTTCGCACTTGTGTTAGTGTTGAAAAACCACTTTTCGCACTTGTGTTGGTGCAGGAAACCACTTTTGCACTTGTATTAGTGTGGAAAAAACACTTTTTGCACTTGTGATAGTGTTGAAAAACCACTTTTCGCACTTGTGTTAGTGTTGAAAAACCACTTTTCGCACTTGTGTTGGTGCAGAAAACCACTTTTGCACTTGTATTAGTGTGGAAAAAACACTTTTAGCACTTGTGTTAGTGTTGAAAAACCACTTTTTGCACTTGCGTTAGTGTGGAAAAAACACTTTTTGCACTTGTGTTAGTATTGAAAAACCACTTTTCGCACTTGTGTTAGTGTTGAAAAACCACTTTTCGCACTTGTGTTGGTGCAGGAAACCACTTTTGCACTTGTATTAGTGTGGAAAAAACACTTTTTGCACTTGTGATAGTGTTGAAAAACCACTTTTCGCACTTGTGTTAGTGTTGAAAAACCACTTTTCGCACTTGTGTTGGTGCAGAAAACCACTTTTCGCACTTGTGTTGGTGCAGGAAACCACTTTTGCACGTGTATTAGTGTGGAAAAAACACTTTTCGCACTTGTGATAGTGTTGAAAAACCACTTTTCGCACTTGTGTTTGTGTTGAAAAACCACTTTTCGCACTTGTGTTAGTGATGAAAAACCACTTTTCGCACTTGTGTTGGTGCAGGAAACCATTTTTGCACTTGTATTAGTGTGGAAAAAACACTTTTTGCACTTGTGATATTGTTGAAAAACCACTTTTCACACTTGTGTTAGTGTTGAAAAACCACTTTTCGCACTTGTGTTAGTGTTGAAAAACCACTTTTCGCACTTGTGTTGGTGCAGGAAACCACATTTGCACGTGTATTAGTGTGGAAAAAACACTTTTCGCACTTGTGTTTGTGTTGAAAAACCACTTTTCACACTTGTGTTAGTGTTGAAAAACCACTTTTCGCACTTGTGTTGGTGCAGGAAACCACTTTTGCACTTGTATTAGTGTGGAAAAAACACTTTTTGCACTTGTGATAGTGTTGAAAAACCACTTTTCGCACTTGTGTTAGTGTTGAAAAACAACTTTTCGCACTTGTGTTAGTGTTGAAAAACCACTTTTCGCACTTGTTTTGGTGCAGGAAACCACTTTTGCACTTGTATTAGTGTGGAAAAAACACTTTTTGCACTTGTGATTGTGTTGAAAAACCACTTTTTGCACTTGTGTTAGTGTTGAAAAACCACATTACGCACTTGTGTTGGTGCAGGAAACCACTTTTTGCACTTGTGTTAGTGTTGAAAAACCACTTTTCGCACTTGTGTTAGTGTTGAAAAACCACTTTTCACACTTGTGTTGGTGCAGGAAACCACTTTTGCACTTGTATTAGTGTGGAAAAAACACTTTTTGCACTTGTGTTAGTGTTGAAAAACCACTTTTCGCACTTGTGTTAGTGTTGAAAAACCACTTTTCGCACTTGTGTTGGTGCAGGAAACCACTTTTGCACTTGTATTAGTGTGGAAAAAACACTTTTTGCACTTGTGATAGTGTTGAAAAACCACTTTTCACACTTGTGTTAGTGTTGAAAAACCACTTTTCGCACTTGTGTTAGTGTTGAAAAACCACTTTTCGCACTTGTGTTGGTGCAGGAAACCACTTTTGCACGTGTATTAGTGTGGAAAAAACACTTTTCGCACTTGTGTTTGTGTTGAAAAACCACTTTTCACACTTGTGTTAGTGTTGAAAAACCACTTTTCGCACTTGTGTTGGTGCAGGAAACCACTTTTGCACTTGTTTTAGTGTGGAAAAAACACTTTTTGCACTTGTGATAGTGTTGAAAAACCACTATTCGCACTTGTGTTAGTGTTGAAAAACCACTTTTCGCACTTGTGTTGGTGCAGGAAACCACTTTTGCACTTGTATTAGTGTGGAAAAAACACTTTTTGCACTTGTGATATTGTTGAAAAACCACTTTTCGCACTTGTGTTAGTGTTGAAAAACCACTTTTCGCACTTGTTTTAGTGTTGAAAAACCACTTTTCGCACTTGTGTTGGTGCAGGAAACCACTTTTTCACGTGTATTAGTGTGGAAAAAACACTTTTCGCACTTGTGATAGTGTTGAAAAACCACTTTTCGCACTTGTGTTTGTGTTGAAAAACCACTTTTCGCACTTGTGTTAGTGATGAAAAACCACTTTTCGCACTTGTGTTGGTGCAGGAAACCATTTTTGCACTTGTATTAGTGTGGAAAAAACACTTTTTGCACTTGTGATAGTGTTGAAAAACCACTTTTCACACTTGTGTTAGTGTTGAAAAACCACTTTTCGCACTTGTGTTAGTGTTGAAAAACCACTTTTCGCACTTGTGTTGGTGCAGGAAACCACTTTTGCACTTGTATTAGTGTGGAAAAAACACTTTTTGCACTTGTGATAGTGTTGAAAAACCACTTTTCGCACTTGTGTTAGTGTTGAAAAACCACTTTTCGCACTTGTGTTGGTGCAGAAAACCACTTTTGCACTTGTATTAGTGTGGAAAAAACACTTTTAGCACTTGTGTTAGTGTTGAAAAACCACTTTTTGCACTTGCGTTAGTGTGGAAAAAACACTTTTTGCACTTGTGTTAGTATTGAAAAACCACTTTTCGCACTTGTGTTAGTGTTGAAAAACCACTTTTCGCACTTGTGTTGGTGCAGGAAACCACTTTTGCACTTGTATTAGTGTGGAAAAAACACTTTTTGCACTTGTGATAGTGTTGAAAAACCACTTTTCGCACTTGTGTTAGTGTTGAAAAACCACTTTTCGCACTTGTGTTGGTGCAGAAAACCACTTTTCGCACTTGTGTTGGTGCAGGAAACCACTTTTGCACGTGTATTAGTGTGGAAAAAACACTTTTCGCACTTGTGATAGTGTTGAAAAACCACTTTTCGCACTTGTGTTTGTGTTGAAAAACCACTTTTCGCACTTGTGTTAGTGATGAAAAACCACTTTTCGCACTTGTGTTGGTGCAGGAAACCATTTTTGCACTTGTATTAGTGTGGAAAAAACACTTTTTGCACTTGTGATATTGTTGAAAAACCACTTTTCACACTTGTGTTAGTGTTGAAAAACCACTTTTCGCACTTGTGTTAGTGTTGAAAAACCACTTTTCGCACTTGTGTTGGTGCAGGAAACCACATTTGCACGTGTATTAGTGTGGAAAAAACACTTTTCGCACTTGTGTTTGTGTTGAAAAACCACTTTTCACACTTGTGTTAGTGTTGAAAAACCACTTTTCGCACTTGTGTTGGTGCAGGAAACCACTTTTGCACTTGTATTAGTGTGGAAAAAACACTTTTTGCACTTGTGATAGTGTTGAAAAACCACTTTTCGCACTTGTGTTAGTGTTGAAAAACAACTTTTCGCACTTGTGTTAGTGTTGAAAAACCACTTTTCGCACTTGTGTTGGTGCAGGAAACCACTTTTGCACTTGTATTAGTGTGGAAAAAACACTTTTTGCACTTGTGATTGTGTTGAAAAACCACTTTTTGCACTTGTGTTAGTGTTGAAAAACCACATTACGCACTTGTGTTGGTGCAGGAAACCACTTTTTGCACTTGTGTTATTGTTGAAAAACCACTTTTCGCACTTGTGTTAGTGTTGAAAAACCACTTTTCACACTTGTGTTGGTGCAGGAAACCACTTTTGCACTTGTATTAGTGTGGAAAAAACACTTTTTGCACTTGTGTTAGTGTTGAAAAACCACTTTTCGCACTTGTGTTAGTGTTGAAAAACCACTTTTCGCACTTGTGTTGGTGCAGGAAACCACTTTTGCACTTGTATTAGTGTGGAAAAAACACTTTTTGCACTTGTGATAGTGTTGAAAAACCACTTTTCGCACTTGTGTTAGTGTTGAAAAACCACTTTTCGCACTTGTGTTGGTGCAGAAAACCACTTTTGCACTTGTATTAGTGTGGAAAAAACACTTTTAGCACTTGTGTTAGTGTTGAAAAACCACTTTTTGCACTTGCGTTAGTGTTGAAAAACCACTTTTCGCACTTGTGTTGGTGCAGGAAACCACTTTTGCACTTGTATTAGTGTGGAAAAAGCACTTTTCGCACTTGTGTTAATGTTGAAAAACCGCTTTTCGCACTTGTGTTAGTGTTGAAAAACCACTTTTCGCACTTGTGTTAGTGTTGAAAAACCACTTTTCGCACTTGTGTTGGTGCAGGAAACCACTTTTGCACTTGTTTTAGTGTGGAAAAAACACTTTTTGCACTTGTGATAGTGTTGAAAAACCACTATTCGCACTTGTGTTAGTGTTGAAAAACCACTTTTCGCACTTGTGTTGGTGCAGGAAACCACTTTTGCACTTGTATTAGTGTGGAAAAAACACTTTTTGCACTTGTGATATTGTTGAAAAACCACTTTTCGCACTTGTGTTAGTGTTGAAAAACCACTTTTCGCACTTGTGTTAGTGTTGAAAAACCACTTTTCGCACTTGTGTTGGTGCAGGAAACCACTTTTGCACGTGTATTAGTGTGGAAAAAACACTTTTCGCACTTGTGATAGTGTTGAAAAACCACTTTTCGCACTTGTGTTTGTGTTGAAAAACCACTTTTCGCACTTGTGTTAGTGATGAAAAACCACTTTTCGCACTTGTGTTGGTGCAGGAAACCATTTTTGCACTTGTATTAGTGTGGAAAAAACACTTTTTGCACTTGTGATAGTGTTGAAAAACCACTTTTCACACTTGTGTTAGTGTTGAAAAACAACTTTTCGCACTTGTGTTAGTGTTGAAAAACCACTTTTCGCACTTGTGTTGGTGCAGGAAACCACTTTTGCACTTGTATTAGTGTGGAAAAAACACTTTTTGCACTTGTGATTGTGTTGAAAAACCACTTTTCGCACATGTGTTAGTGTTGAAAAACCACATTACGCACTTGTGTTGGTGCAGGAAACCACGTTTGCACTTGTATTAGTGTGGAAAAAACACTTTTCGCACTTGTGTTTGTGTTGAAAAACCACTTTTCGCACTTGTGTTAGTGATGAAAAACCACTTTTCGCACTTGTGTTGGTGCAGGAAACCATTTTTGCACTTGTATTAGTGTGGAAAAAACACTTTTTGCACTTGTGATAGTGTTGAAAAACCACTTTTCGCACTTGTGTTAGTGTTGAAAATCCACTTTTCGCACTTGTGTTAGTGATGAAAAACCACTTTTCGCACTTGTGTTGGTGCAGGAAACCATTTTTGCACTTGTATTAGTGTGGAAAAAACACTTTTTGCACTTGTGATAGTGTTGAAAAACCACTTTTCACACTTGTGTTAGTGTTGAAAAACCACTTTTCGCACTTGTATTAGTGTTGAAAAACCACTTTTCGCACTTGTGTTGGTGCAGGAAACCACTTTTGCACGTGTATTAGTGTGGAAAAAACACTTTTCGCACTTGTGTTTGTGTTGAAAAACCACTTTTCACACTTGTGTTAGTGTTGAAAAACCACTTTTCGCACTTGTGTTGGTGCAGGAAACCACTTTTGCACTTGTATTAGTGTGGAAAAAACACTTTTTGCACTTGTGATAGTGTTGAAAAACCACTTTTCGCACTTGTGTTAGTGTTGAAAAACAACTTTTCGCACTTGTGTTAGTGTTGAAAAACCACTTTTCACACTTGTGTTGGTGCAGGAAACCACTTTTGCACTTGTATTAGTGTGGAAAAAACACTTTTTGCACTTGTGATAGTGTTGAAAAACCACTTTTCGCACTTGTGTTAGTGTTGAAAAACAACTTTTCGCACTTGTGTTAGTGTTGAAAAACCACTTTTCGCACTTGTGTTGGTGCAGGAAACCACTTTTGCACTTGTATTAGTGTGGAAAAACCACTTTTTGCACTTGTGATTGTGTTGAAAAACCACTTTTCACACTTGTGTTAGTGTTGAAAAACCACATTACGCACTTGTGTTGGTGCAGGAAACCACTTTTGCACTTGCATTAGTGTGGAAAAAACACTTTTTGCACTTGTGATAGTGTTGAAAAACCACTTTTCGCACTTGTGTTAGTGTTGAAAAACCACTTTTCGCACTTGTGTTGGTGCAGAAAACCACTTTTGCACTTGTATTAGTGTGGAAAAAACACTTTTAGCACTTGTGTTAGTGTTGAAAAACCACTTTTTGCACTTGCGTTAGTGTTGAAAAACCACTTTTCGCACTTGTGTTGGTGCAGGAAACCACTTTTGCACTTGAATTAGTGTGGAAAAAGCACTTTTCGCACTTGTGTTAGTGTTGAAAAACCACTTTTCGCACTTGTGTTAGTGTTGAAAAACCACTTTTCGCACTTGTGTTAGTGTTGAAAAACCACTTTTCGCACTTGTGTTGGTGCAGGAAACCACTTTTGCACTTGTTTTAGTGTGGAAAAAACACTTTTTGCACTTGTGATAGTGTTGAAAAACCACTATTCGCACTTGTGTTAGTGTTGAAAAACCACTTTTCGCACTTGTGTTGGTGCAGGAAACCACTTTTGCACTTGTATTAGTGTGGAAAAAACACTTTCTGCACTTGTGATATTGTTGAAAAACCACTTTTCGCACTTGTGTTAGTGTTGAAAAACCACTTTTCGCACTTGTGTTAGTGTTGAAAAACCACTTTTCGCACTTGTGTTGGTGCAGGAAACCACTTTTGCACGTGTATTAGTGTGGAAAAAACACTTTTCGCACTTGTGATAGTGTTGAAAAACCACTTTTCGCACTTGTGTTAGTGATGAAAAACCACTTTTCGCACTTGTGTTGGTGCAGGAAACCATTTTTGCACTTGTATTAGTGTGGAAAAAACACTTTTTGCACTTGTGATAGTGTTGAAAAACCACTTTTCACACTTGTGTTAGTGTTGAAAAACCACTTTTCGCACTTGTGTTAGTGTTGAAAAACCACTTTTCGCACTTGTGTTGGTGCAGGAAACCACATTTGCACGTGTATTAGTGTGGAAAAAACACTTTTCGCACTTGTGTTTGTGTTGAAAAACCACTTTTCACACTTGTGTTAGTGTTGAAAAACCACTTTTCGCACTTGTGTTGGTGCAGGAAACCACTTTTGCACTTGTATTAGTGTGGAAAAAACACTTTTTGCACTTGTGATAGTGTTGAAAAACCACTTTTCGCACTTGTGTTAGTGTTGAAAAACAACTTTTCGCACTTGTGTTAGTGTTGAAAAACCACTTTTCGCACTTGTGTTGGTGCAGGAAACCACTTTTGCACTTGTATTAGTGTGGAAAAAACACTTTTTGCTCTTGTGATTGTGTTGAAAAACCACTTTTCGCACTTGTGTTAGTGTTGAAAAACCACATTACGCACTTGTGTTGGTGCAGGAAACCACTTTTTGCACTTGTGTTAGTGTTGAAAAACCACTTTTCGCACTTGTGTTAGTGTTGAAAAACCACTTTTCGCACTTGTATTGGTGCAGGAAACCACTTTTGCACTTGTATTAGTGTGGAAAAAACACTTTTTGCACTTGTGTTAGTGTTGAAAAACCACTTTTCGCACTTGTGTTAGTGTTGAAAAACCACTTTTCGCACTTGTGTTGGTGCAGGAAACCACTTTTGCACTTGTATTAGTGTGGAAAAAACACTTTTTGCACTTGTGATAGTGTTGAAAAACCACTTTTCGCACTTGTGTTAGTGTTGAAAAACCACTTTTCGCACTTGTATTGGTGCAGAAAACCACTTTTGCACTTGTATTAGTGTGGAAAAAACACTTTTAGCACTTGTGTTAGTGTTGAAAAACCAGTTTTTGCACTTGCGTTAGTGTTGAAAAACCACTTTTCGCACTTGTGTTGGTGCAGGAAACCACTTTTGCACTTGTATTAGTGTGGAAAAAGCACTTTTCGCACTTGTGTTAGTGTTGAAAAACCACTTTTCGCACTTGTGTTAGTGTTGAAAAACCACTTTTCGCACTTGTGTTAGTGTTGAAAAACCACTTTTCGCACTTGTGTTGGTGCAGGAAACCACTTTTGCACTTGTTTTAGTGTGGAAAAAACACTTTTTGCACTTGTGATAGTGTTGAAAAACCACTATTCACACTTGTGTTAGTGTTGAAAAACCACTTTTCGCACTTGTGTTGGTGCAGGAAACCACTTTTGCACTTGTATTAGTGTGGAAAAAACACTGTTTGCACTTGTGATATTGTTGAAAAACCACTTTTCGCACTTGTGTTAGTGTTGAAAAACCACTTTTCGCACTTGTGTTAGTGTTGAAAAACCACTTTTCGCACTTGTGTTGGTGCAGGAAACCACTTTTGCACGTGTATTAGTGTGGAAAAAACACTTTTCGCACTTGTGATAGTGTTGAAAAACAACTTTTCGCACTTGTGTTTGTGTTGAAAAACCACTTTTCGCACTTGTGTTAGTGATGAAAAACCACTTTTCGCACTTGTGTTGGTGCAGGAAACCATTTTTGCACTTGTATTAGTGTGGAAAAAACACTTTTTGCACTTGTGATAGTGTTGAAAAACCACTTTTCACACTTGTGTTAGTGTTGAAAAACCACTTTTCGCACTTGTGTTAGTGTTGAAAAACCACTTTTCGCACTTGTGTTGGTGCAGGAAACCACTTTTGCATGTGTATTAGTGTGGAAAAAACACTTTTCGCACTTGTGTTTGTGTTGAAAAACCACTTTTCACACTTGTGTTAGTGTTGAAAAACCACTTTTCGCACTTGTGTTGGTGCAGGAAACCACTTTTGCACTTGTGATTGTGTTGAAAAACCACTTTTCGCACATGTGTTAGTGTTGAAAAACCACACTACGCACTTGTGTTGGTGCAGGAAACCACGTTTGCACTTGTATTAGTGTGGAAAAAACACTTTTCGCACTTGTGTTTGTGTTGAAAAACCACTTTTCGCACTTGTGTTAGTGATGAAAAACCACTTTTCGCACTTGTGTTGGTGCAGGAAACCATTTTTGCACTTGTATTAGTGTGGAAAAAACACTTTTTGCACTTGTGATAGTGTTGAAAAACCACTTTTCGCACTTGTGTTAGTGTTGAAAAACCACTTTTCGCACTTGTGTTAGTGATGAAAAACCACTTTTCGCACTTGTGTTGGTGCAGGAAACCATTTTTGCACTTGTATTAGTGTGGAAAAAACACTTTTTGCACTTGTGATAGTGTTGAAAAACCACTTTTCACACTTGTGTTGGTGTTGAAAAACCACTTTTCGCACTTGTATTAGTGTTGAAAAACCACTTTTCGCACTTGTGTTGGTGCAGGAAACCACTTTTGCACGTGTATTAGTGTGGAAAAAACACTTTTCGCACTTGTGTTTGTGTTGAAAAACCACTTTTCACACTTGTGTTAGTGTTGAAAAACCACTTTTCGCACTTGTGTTGGTGCAGGAAACCACTTTTGCACTTGTATTAGTGTGGAAAAAACACTTTTTGCACTTGTGATAGTGTTGAAAAACCACTTTTCGCACTTGTGTTAGTGTTGAAAAACAACTTTTCGCACTTGTGTTAGTGTTGAAAAACCACTTTTCACACTTGTGTTGGTGCAGGAAACCACTTTTGCACTTGTATTAGTGTGGAAAAAACACTTTTTGCACTTGTGATAGTGTTGAAAAACCACTTTTCGCACTTGTGTTAGTGTTGAAAAACAACTTTTCGCACTTGTGTTAGTGTTGAAAAACCACTTTTCGCACTTGTGTTGGTGCAGGAAACCACTTTTGCACTTGTATTAGTGTGGAAAAACCACTTTTTGCACTTGTGTTAGTGTTGAAAAACCACATTACGCACTTGTGTTGGTGCAGGAAACCACTTTTCGCACTTGTGTTAGTGTTGAAAAACCACTTTTCGCACTTGTGTTGGTGCAGGAAACCACTTTTGCACTTGTATTAGTGTGGAAAAAACACTTTTTGCACTTGTGTTAGTGTTGAAAAACCACTTTTCGCACTTGTGTTAGTGTTGAAAAACCACTTTTCGCACTTGTCTTGGTGCAGGAAACCACTTTTGCACTTGTATTAGTGTGGAAAAAACACTTTTTGCACTTGTGATAGTGTTGAAAAACCACTTTTCGCACTTGTGTTAGTGTTGAAAAACCACTTTTCGCACTTGTGTTGGTGCAGAAAACCACTTTTGCACTTGTATTAGTGTGGAAAAAACACTTTTAGCACTTGTGTTAGTGTTGAAAAACCACTTTTTGCACTTGCGTTAGTGTTGAAAAACCACTTTTCGCACTTGTGTTTGTGTTGAAAAACCACTTTTCGCACTTGTGTTAGTGATGAAAAACCACTTTTCGCACTTGTGTTGGTGCAGGAAACCATTTTTGCACTTGTATTAGTGTGGAAAAAACACTTTTTGCACTTGTGATAGTGTTGAAAAACCACTTTTCACACTTGTGTTAGTGTTGAAAAACCACTTTTCGCACTTGTGTTAGTGTTGAAAAACCACTTTTCGCACTTGTGTTGGTGCAGGAAACCACATTTGCACGTGTATTAGTGTGGAAAAAACACTTTTCGCACTTGTGTTTGTGTTGAAAAACCACTTTTCACACTTGTGTTAGTGTTGAAAAACCACTTTTCGCACTTGTGTTGGTGCAGGAAACCACTTTTGCACTTGTATTAGTGTGGAAAAAACACTTTTTGCACTTGTGATAGTGTTGAAAAACCACTTTTCGCACTTGTGTTAGTGTTGAAAAACAACTTTTCGCACTTGTGTTAGTGTTGAAAAACCACTTTTCGCACTTGTGTTGGTGCAGGAAACCACTTTTGCACTTGTATTAGTGTGGATAAAACACTTTTTGCACTTGTGATTGTGTTGAAAAACCACTTTTCGCACATGTGTTAGTGTTGAAAAACCACATTACGTACTTGTGTTGGTGCAGGAAACCACTTTTGCACATTTTATTAGTGTGGAAAAAACACTTTTCGCACTTGTGTTTGTGTTGAAAAACCACTTTTCGCACTTGTGTTAGTGATGAAAAACCACTTTTCGCACTTGTGTTGGTGCAGGAAACCATTTTTGCACTTGTATTAGTGTGGAAAAAACACTTTTTGCACTTGTGATAGTGTTGAAAAACCACTTTTCGCACTTGTGTTAGTGTTGAAAAACCACTTTTCGCACTTGTGTTAGTGTTGAAAAACCACTTTTCGCACTTGTGTTGGTGCAGGAAACCACTTTTGCACTTGTATTAGTGTGGAAAAAACACTTTTTGCACTTGTGATATTGTTGAAAAACGACTTTTCGCACATGTGTTAGTGTTGAAAAACCACTTTTCGCACTTGTGTTAGTGTTGAAAAACCACTTTTCGCACTTGTGTTGGTGCAGGAAACCACTTTTGCACTTGTATTAGTGTGGAAAAAACACTTTTTGCACTTGTGATAGTGTTGAAAAACCACTTTTCGCACTTGTGTTAGTGTTGAAAAACCACTTTACGCACTTGTGTTGGTGCAGGAAACCACTTTTGCACTTGTATTAGTGTGGAAAAACACTTTTCGCACTTGTGTTTGTGTTGAAAAACCACTTTTCGCACTTGTGTTAGTGTTGAAAAACCACTTTTCGCACTTGTGTTGGTGCAGGAAACCACTTTTGCACTTGTACTAGTGTGGAAAAAACACTTTTTGCACTTGTGATAGTGTTGAAAAACCACTTTTCGCACTTGTGTTAGTGTTGAAAAACCACTTTTCGCACTTGTGTTAGTGTTGAAAAACCACTTTTCGCACTTGTGTTGGTGCAGGAAACCACTTTTGCACTTGCATTAGTGTGGAAAAAACACTTTTTGCACTTGTGATAGTGTTGAAAAACCATTTTTCGCACATGTGTTAGTGTTGAAAAACCACTTTTCGCACTTGTGTTAGTGTTGAAAAACCACTTTTCGCACTTGTGTTGGTGCAGGAAACCACTTTTGCACTTGTATTAGTGTGGAAAAAACACTTTTTGCACTTGTGATAGTGTTGAAAAACCACTTTTCGCACTTGTGTTAGTGTTGAAAAACCACTTTTCGCACTTGTGTTGGTGCAGAAAACCACTTTTCGCACTTGTGTTGGTGCAGGAAACCACTTTTGCACGTGTATTAGTGTGGAAAAAACACTTTTCGCACTTGTGATAGTGTTGAAAAACCACTTTTCGCACTTGTGTTTGTGTTGAAAAACCACTTTTCGCACTTGTGTTAGTGATGAAAAACCACTTTTCGCACTTGTGTTGGTGCAGGAAACCATTTTTGCACTTGTATTAGTGTGGAAAAAACACTTTTTGCACTTGTGATATTGTTGAAAAACCACTTTTCACACTTGTGTTAGTGTTGAAAAACCACTTTTCGCACTTGTGTTAGTGTTGAAAAACCACTTTTCGCACTTGTGTTGGTGCAGGAAACCACATTTGCACGTGTATTAGTGTGGAAAAAACACTTTTCGCACTTGTGTTTGTGTTGAAAAACCACTTTTCACACTTGTGTTAGTGTTGAAAAACCACTTTTCGCACTTGTGTTGGTGCAGGAAACCACTTTTGCACTTGTATTAGTGTGGAAAAAACACTTTTTGCACTTGTGATAGTGTTGAAAAACCACTTTTCGCACTTGTGTTAGTGTTGAAAAACAACTTTTCGCACTTGTGTTAGTGTTGAAAAACCACTTTTCGCACTTGTTTTGGTGCAGGAAACCACTTTTGCACTTGTATTAGTGTGGAAAAAACACTTTTTGCACTTGTGATTGTGTTGAAAAACCACTTTTTGCACTTGTGTTAGTGTTGAAAAACCACATTACGCACTTGTGTTGGTGCAGGAAACCACTTTTTGCACTTGTGTTAGTGTTGAAAAACCACTTTTCGCACTTGTGTTAGTGTTGAAAAACCACTTTTCACACTTGTGTTGGTGCAGGAAACCACTTTTGCACTTGTATTAGTGTGGAAAAAACACTTTTTGCACTTGTGTTAGTGTTGAAAAACCACTTTTCGCACTTGTGTTAGTGTTGAAAAACCACTTTTCGCACTTGTGTTGGTGCAGGAAACCACTTTTGCACTTGTATTAGTGTGGAAAAAACACTTTTTGCACTTGTGATAGTGTTGAAAAACCACTTTTCACACTTGTGTTAGTGTTGAAAAACCACTTTTCGCACTTGTGTTAGTGTTGAAAAACCACTTTTCGCACTTGTGTTGGTGCAGGAAACCACTTTTGCACGTGTATTAGTGTGGAAAAAACACTTTTCGCACTTGTGTTTGTGTTGAAAAACCACTTTTCACACTTGTGTTAGTGTTGAAAAACCACTTTTCGCACTTGTGTTGGTGCAGGAAACCACTTTTGCACTTGTTTTAGTGTGGAAAAAACACTTTTTGCACTTGTGATAGTGTTGAAAAACCACTATTCGCACTTGTGTTAGTGTTGAAAAACCACTTTTCGCACTTGTGTTGGTGCAGGAAACCACTTTTGCACTTGTATTAGTGTGGAAAAAACACTTTTTGCACTTGTGATATTGTTGAAAAACCACTTTTCGCACTTGTGTTAGTGTTGAAAAACCACTTTTCGCACTTGTTTTAGTGTTGAAAAACCACTTTTCGCACTTGTGTTGGTGCAGGAAACCACTTTTTCACGTGTATTAGTGTGGAAAAAACACTTTTCGCACTTGTGATAGTGTTGAAAAACCACTTTTCGCACTTGTGTTTGTGTTGAAAAACCACTTTTCGCACTTGTGTTAGTGATGAAAAACCACTTTTCGCACTTGTGTTGGTGCAGGAAACCATTTTTGCACTTGTATTAGTGTGGAAAAAACACTTTTTGCACTTGTGATAGTGTTGAAAAACCACTTTTCACACTTGTGTTAGTGTTGAAAAACCACTTTTCGCACTTGTGTTAGTGTTGAAAAACCACTTTTCGCACTTGTGTTGGTGCAGGAAACCACTTTTGCACTTGTATTAGTGTGGAAAAAACACTTTTTGCACTTGTGATAGTGTTGAAAAACCACTTTTCGCACTTGTGTTAGTGTTGAAAAACCACTTTTCGCACTTGTGTTGGTGCAGAAAACCACTTTTGCACTTGTATTAGTGTGGAAAAAACACTTTTAGCACTTGTGTTAGTGTTGAAAAACCACTTTTTGCACTTGCGTTAGTGTGGAAAAAACACTTTTTGCACTTGTGTTAGTATTGAAAAACCACTTTTCGCACTTGTGTTAGTGTTGAAAAACCACTTTTCGCACTTGTGTTGGTGCAGGAAACCACTTTTGCACTTGTATTAGTGTGGAAAAAACACTTTTTGCACTTGTGATAGTGTTGAAAAACCACTTTTCGCACTTGTGTTAGTGTTGAAAAACCACTTTTCGCACTTGTGTTGGTGCAGAAAACCACTTTTCGCACTTGTGTTGGTGCAGGAAACCACTTTTGCACGTGTATTAGTGTGGAAAAAACACTTTTCGCACTTGTGATAGTGTTGAAAAACCACTTTTCGCACTTGTGTTTGTGTTGAAAAACCACTTTTCGCACTTGTGTTAGTGATGAAAAACCACTTTTCGCACTTGTGTTGGTGCAGGAAACCATTTTTGCACTTGTATTAGTGTGGAAAAAACACTTTTTGCACTTGTGATATTGTTGAAAAACCACTTTTCACACTTGTGTTAGTGTTGAAAAACCACTTTTCGCACTTGTGTTAGTGTTGAAAAACCACTTTTCGCACTTGTGTTGGTGCAGGAAACCACATTTGCACGTGTATTAGTGTGGAAAAAACACTTTTCGCACTTGTGTTTGTGTTGAAAAACCACTTTTCACACTTGTGTTAGTGTTGAAAAACCACTTTTCGCACTTGTGTTGGTGCAGGAAACCACTTTTGCACTTGTATTAGTGTGGAAAAAACACTTTTTGCACTTGTGATAGTGTTGAAAAACCACTTTTCGCACTTGTGTTAGTGTTGAAAAACAACTTTTCGCACTTGTGTTAGTGTTGAAAAACCACTTTTCGCACTTGTGTTGGTGCAGGAAACCACTTTTGCACTTGTATTAGTGTGGAAAAAACACTTTTTGCACTTGTGATTGTGTTGAAAAACCACTTTTTGCACTTGTGTTAGTGTTGAAAAACCACATTACGCACTTGTGTTGGTGCAGGAAACCACTTTTTGCACTTGTGTTATTGTTGAAAAACCACTTTTCGCACTTGTGTTAGTGTTGAAAAACCACTTTTCACACTTGTGTTGGTGCAGGAAACCACTTTTGCACTTGTATTAGTGTGGAAAAAACACTTTTTGCACTTGTGTTAGTGTTGAAAAACCACTTTTCGCACTTGTGTTAGTGTTGAAAAACCACTTTTCGCACTTGTGTTGGTGCAGGAAACCACTTTTGCACTTGTATTAGTGTGGAAAAAACACTTTTTGCACTTGTGATAGTGTTGAAAAACCACTTTTCGCACTTGTGTTAGTGTTGAAAAACCACTTTTCGCACTTGTGTTGGTGCAGAAAACCACTTTTGCACTTGTATTAGTGTGGAAAAAACACTTTTAGCACTTGTGTTAGTGTTGAAAAACCACTTTTTGCACTTGCGTTAGTGTTGAAAAACCACTTTTCGCACTTGTGTTGGTGCAGGAAACCACTTTTGCACTTGTATTAGTGTGGAAAAAGCACTTTTCGCACTTGTGTTAATGTTGAAAAACCGCTTTTCGCACTTGTGTTAGTGTTGAAAAACCACTTTTCGCACTTGTGTTAGTGTTGAAAAACCACTTTTCGCACTTGTGTTGGTGCAGGAAACCACTTTTGCACTTGTTTTAGTGTGGAAAAAACACTTTTTGCACTTGTGATAGTGTTGAAAAACCACTATTCGCACTTGTGTTAGTGTTGAAAAACCACTTTTCGCACTTGTGTTGGTGCAGGAAACCACTTTTGCACTTGTATTAGTGTGGAAAAAACACTTTTTGCACTTGTGATATTGTTGAAAAACCACTTTTCGCACTTGTGTTAGTGTTGAAAAACCACTTTTCGCACTTGTGTTAGTGTTGAAAAACCACTTTTCGCACTTGTGTTGGTGCAGGAAACCACTTTTGCACGTGTATTAGTGTGGAAAAAACACTTTTCGCACTTGTGATAGTGTTGAAAAACCACTTTTCGCACTTGTGTTTGTGTTGAAAAACCACTTTTCGCACTTGTGTTAGTGATGAAAAACCACTTTTCGCACTTGTGTTGGTGCAGGAAACCATTTTTGCACTTGTATTAGTGTGGAAAAAACACTTTTTGCACTTGTGATAGTGTTGAAAAACCACTTTTCACACTTGTGTTAGTGTTGAAAAACAACTTTTCGCACTTGTGTTAGTGTTGAAAAACCACTTTTCGCACTTGTGTTGGTGCAGGAAACCACTTTTGCACTTGTATTAGTGTGGAAAAAACACTTTTTGCACTTGTGATTGTGTTGAAAAACCACTTTTCGCACATGTGTTAGTGTTGAAAAACCACATTACGCACTTGTGTTGGTGCAGGAAACCACGTTTGCACTTGTATTAGTGTGGAAAAAACACTTTTCGCACTTGTGTTTGTGTTGAAAAACCACTTTTCGCACTTGTGTTAGTGATGAAAAACCACTTTTCGCACTTGTGTTGGTGCAGGAAACCATTTTTGCACTTGTATTAGTGTGGAAAAAACACTTTTTGCACTTGTGATAGTGTTGAAAAACCACTTTTCGCACTTGTGTTAGTGTTGAAAATCCACTTTTCGCACTTGTGTTAGTGATGAAAAACCACTTTTCGCACTTGTGTTGGTGCAGGAAACCATTTTTGCACTTGTATTAGTGTGGAAAAAACACTTTTTGCACTTGTGATAGTGTTGAAAAACCACTTTTCACACTTGTGTTAGTGTTGAAAAACCACTTTTCGCACTTGTATTAGTGTTGAAAAACCACTTTTCGCACTTGTGTTGGTGCAGGAAACCACTTTTGCACGTGTATTAGTGTGGAAAAAACACTTTTCGCACTTGTGTTTGTGTTGAAAAACCACTTTTCACACTTGTGTTAGTGTTGAAAAACCACTTTTCGCACTTGTGTTGGTGCAGGAAACCACTTTTGCACTTGTATTAGTGTGGAAAAAACACTTTTTGCACTTGTGATAGTGTTGAAAAACCACTTTTCGCACTTGTGTTAGTGTTGAAAAACAACTTTTCGCACTTGTGTTAGTGTTGAAAAACCACTTTTCACACTTGTGTTGGTGCAGGAAACCACTTTTGCACTTGTATTAGTGTGGAAAAAACACTTTTTGCACTTGTGATAGTGTTGAAAAACCACTTTTCGCACTTGTGTTAGTGTTGAAAAACAACTTTTCGCACTTGTGTTAGTGTTGAAAAACCACTTTTCGCACTTGTGTTGGTGCAGGAAACCACTTTTGCACTTGTATTAGTGTGGAAAAACCACTTTTTGCACTTGTGATTGTGTTGAAAAACCACTTTTCACACTTGTGTTAGTGTTGAAAAACCACATTACGCACTTGTGTTGGTGCAGGAAACCACTTTTGCACTTGCATTAGTGTGGAAAAAACACTTTTTGCACTTGTGATAGTGTTGAAAAACCACTTTTCGCACTTGTGTTAGTGTTGAAAAACCACTTTTCGCACTTGTGTTGGTGCAGAAAACCACTTTTGCACTTGTATTAGTGTGGAAAAAACACTTTTAGCACTTGTGTTAGTGTTGAAAAACCACTTTTTGCACTTGCGTTAGTGTTGAAAAACCACTTTTCGCACTTGTGTTGGTGCAGGAAACCACTTTTGCACTTGAATTAGTGTGGAAAAAGCACTTTTCGCACTTGTGTTAGTGTTGAAAAACCACTTTTCGCACTTGTGTTAGTGTTGAAAAACCACTTTTCGCACTTGTGTTAGTGTTGAAAAACCACTTTTCGCACTTGTGTTGGTGCAGGAAACCACTTTTGCACTTGTTTTAGTGTGGAAAAAACACTTTTTGCACTTGTGATAGTGTTGAAAAACCACTATTCGCACTTGTGTTAGTGTTGAAAAACCACTTTTCGCACTTGTGTTGGTGCAGGAAACCACTTTTGCACTTGTATTAGTGTGGAAAAAACACTTTCTGCACTTGTGATATTGTTGAAAAACCACTTTTCGCACTTGTGTTAGTGTTGAAAAACCACTTTTCGCACTTGTGTTAGTGTTGAAAAACCACTTTTCGCACTTGTGTTGGTGCAGGAAACCACTTTTGCACGTGTATTAGTGTGGAAAAAACACTTTTCGCACTTGTGATAGTGTTGAAAAACCACTTTTCGCACTTGTGTTAGTGATGAAAAACCACTTTTCGCACTTGTGTTGGTGCAGGAAACCATTTTTGCACTTGTATTAGTGTGGAAAAAACACTTTTTGCACTTGTGATAGTGTTGAAAAACCACTTTTCACACTTGTGTTAGTGTTGAAAAACCACTTTTCGCACTTGTGTTAGTGTTGAAAAACCACTTTTCGCACTTGTGTTGGTGCAGGAAACCACATTTGCACGTGTATTAGTGTGGAAAAAACACTTTTCGCACTTGTGTTTGTGTTGAAAAACCACTTTTCACACTTGTGTTAGTGTTGAAAAACCACTTTTCGCACTTGTGTTGGTGCAGGAAACCACTTTTGCACTTGTATTAGTGTGGAAAAAACACTTTTTGCACTTGTGATAGTGTTGAAAAACCACTTTTCGCACTTGTGTTAGTGTTGAAAAACAACTTTTCGCACTTGTGTTAGTGTTGAAAAACCACTTTTCGCACTTGTGTTGGTGCAGGAAACCACTTTTGCACTTGTATTAGTGTGGAAAAAACACTTTTTGCTCTTGTGATTGTGTTGAAAAACCACTTTTCGCACTTGTGTTAGTGTTGAAAAACCACATTACGCACTTGTGTTGGTGCAGGAAACCACTTTTTGCACTTGTGTTAGTGTTGAAAAACCACTTTTCGCACTTGTGTTAGTGTTGAAAAACCACTTTTCGCACTTGTATTGGTGCAGGAAACCACTTTTGCACTTGTATTAGTGTGGAAAAAACACTTTTTGCACTTGTGTTAGTGTTGAAAAACCACTTTTCGCACTTGTGTTAGTGTTGAAAAACCACTTTTCGCACTTGTGTTGGTGCAGGAAACCACTTTTGCACTTGTATTAGTGTGGAAAAAACACTTTTTGCACTTGTGATAGTGTTGAAAAACCACTTTTCGCACTTGTGTTAGTGTTGAAAAACCACTTTTCGCACTTGTATTGGTGCAGAAAACCACTTTTGCACTTGTATTAGTGTGGAAAAAACACTTTTAGCACTTGTGTTAGTGTTGAAAAACCAGTTTTTGCACTTGCGTTAGTGTTGAAAAACCACTTTTCGCACTTGTGTTGGTGCAGGAAACCACTTTTGCACTTGTATTAGTGTGGAAAAAGCACTTTTCGCACTTGTGTTAGTGTTGAAAAACCACTTTTCGCACTTGTGTTAGTGTTGAAAAACCACTTTTCGCACTTGTGTTAGTGTTGAAAAACCACTTTTCGCACTTGTGTTGGTGCAGGAAACCACTTTTGCACTTGTTTTAGTGTGGAAAAAACACTTTTTGCACTTGTGATAGTGTTGAAAAACCACTATTCACACTTGTGTTAGTGTTGAAAAACCACTTTTCGCACTTGTGTTGGTGCAGGAAACCACTTTTGCACTTGTATTAGTGTGGAAAAAACACTGTTTGCACTTGTGATATTGTTGAAAAACCACTTTTCGCACTTGTGTTAGTGTTGAAAAACCACTTTTCGCACTTGTGTTAGTGTTGAAAAACCACTTTTCGCACTTGTGTTGGTGCAGGAAACCACTTTTGCACGTGTATTAGTGTGGAAAAAACACTTTTCGCACTTGTGATAGTGTTGAAAAACAACTTTTCGCACTTGTGTTTGTGTTGAAAAACCACTTTTCGCACTTGTGTTAGTGATGAAAAACCACTTTTCGCACTTGTGTTGGTGCAGGAAACCATTTTTGCACTTGTATTAGTGTGGAAAAAACACTTTTTGCACTTGTGATAGTGTTGAAAAACCACTTTTCACACTTGTGTTAGTGTTGAAAAACCACTTTTCGCACTTGTGTTAGTGTTGAAAAACCACTTTTCGCACTTGTGTTGGTGCAGGAAACCACTTTTGCATGTGTATTAGTGTGGAAAAAACACTTTTCGCACTTGTGTTTGTGTTGAAAAACCACTTTTCACACTTGTGTTAGTGTTGAAAAACCACTTTTCGCACTTGTGTTGGTGCAGGAAACCACTTTTGCACTTGTGATTGTGTTGAAAAACCACTTTTCGCACATGTGTTAGTGTTGAAAAACCACACTACGCACTTGTGTTGGTGCAGGAAACCACGTTTGCACTTGTATTAGTGTGGAAAAAACACTTTTCGCACTTGTGTTTGTGTTGAAAAACCACTTTTCGCACTTGTGTTAGTGATGAAAAACCACTTTTCGCACTTGTGTTGGTGCAGGAAACCATTTTTGCACTTGTATTAGTGTGGAAAAAACACTTTTTGCACTTGTGATAGTGTTGAAAAACCACTTTTCGCACTTGTGTTAGTGTTGAAAAACCACTTTTCGCACTTGTGTTAGTGATGAAAAACCACTTTTCGCACTTGTGTTGGTGCAGGAAACCATTTTTGCACTTGTATTAGTGTGGAAAAAACACTTTTTGCACTTGTGATAGTGTTGAAAAACCACTTTTCACACTTGTGTTGGTGTTGAAAAACCACTTTTCGCACTTGTATTAGTGTTGAAAAACCACTTTTCGCACTTGTGTTGGTGCAGGAAACCACTTTTGCACGTGTATTAGTGTGGAAAAAACACTTTTCGCACTTGTGTTTGTGTTGAAAAACCACTTTTCACACTTGTGTTAGTGTTGAAAAACCACTTTTCGCACTTGTGTTGGTGCAGGAAACCACTTTTGCACTTGTATTAGTGTGGAAAAAACACTTTTTGCACTTGTGATAGTGTTGAAAAACCACTTTTCGCACTTGTGTTAGTGTTGAAAAACAACTTTTCGCACTTGTGTTAGTGTTGAAAAACCACTTTTCACACTTGTGTTGGTGCAGGAAACCACTTTTGCACTTGTATTAGTGTGGAAAAAACACTTTTTGCACTTGTGATAGTGTTGAAAAACCACTTTTCGCACTTGTGTTAGTGTTGAAAAACAACTTTTCGCACTTGTGTTAGTGTTGAAAAACCACTTTTCGCACTTGTGTTGGTGCAGGAAACCACTTTTGCACTTGTATTAGTGTGGAAAAACCACTTTTTGCACTTGTGTTAGTGTTGAAAAACCACATTACGCACTTGTGTTGGTGCAGGAAACCACTTTTCGCACTTGTGTTAGTGTTGAAAAACCACTTTTCGCACTTGTGTTGGTGCAGGAAACCACTTTTGCACTTGTATTAGTGTGGAAAAAACACTTTTTGCACTTGTGTTAGTGTTGAAAAACCACTTTTCGCACTTGTGTTAGTGTTGAAAAACCACTTTTCGCACTTGTCTTGGTGCAGGAAACCACTTTTGCACTTGTATTAGTGTGGAAAAAACACTTTTTGCACTTGTGATAGTGTTGAAAAACCACTTTTCGCACTTGTGTTAGTGTTGAAAAACCACTTTTCGCACTTGTGTTGGTGCAGAAAACCACTTTTGCACTTGTATTAGTGTGGAAAAAACACTTTTAGCACTTGTGTTAGTGTTGAAAAACCACTTTTTGCACTTGCGTTAGTGTTGAAAAACCACTTTTCGCACTTGTGTTTGTGTTGAAAAACCACTTTTCGCACTTGTGTTAGTGATGAAAAACCACTTTTCGCACTTGTGTTGGTGCAGGAAACCATTTTTGCACTTGTATTAGTGTGGAAAAAACACTTTTTGCACTTGTGATAGTGTTGAAAAACCACTTTTCACACTTGTGTTAGTGTTGAAAAACCACTTTTCGCACTTGTGTTAGTGTTGAAAAACCACTTTTCGCACTTGTGTTGGTGCAGGAAACCACATTTGCACGTGTATTAGTGTGGAAAAAACACTTTTCGCACTTGTGTTTGTGTTGAAAAACCACTTTTCACACTTGTGTTAGTGTTGAAAAACCACTTTTCGCACTTGTGTTGGTGCAGGAAACCACTTTTGCACTTGTATTAGTGTGGAAAAAACACTTTTTGCACTTGTGATAGTGTTGAAAAACCACTTTTCGCACTTGTGTTAGTGTTGAAAAACAACTTTTCGCACTTGTGTTAGTGTTGAAAAACCACTTTTCGCACTTGTGTTGGTGCAGGAAACCACTTTTGCACTTGTATTAGTGTGGATAAAACACTTTTTGCACTTGTGATTGTGTTGAAAAACCACTTTTCGCACATGTGTTAGTGTTGAAAAACCACATTACGTACTTGTGTTGGTGCAGGAAACCACTTTTGCACATTTTATTAGTGTGGAAAAAACACTTTTCGCACTTGTGTTTGTGTTGAAAAACCACTTTTCGCACTTGTGTTAGTGATGAAAAACCACTTTTCGCACTTGTGTTGGTGCAGGAAACCATTTTTGCACTTGTATTAGTGTGGAAAAAACACTTTTTGCACTTGTGATAGTGTTGAAAAACCACTTTTCGCACTTGTGTTAGTGTTGAAAAACAACTTTTCGCACTTGTGTTAGTGTTGAAAAACCACTTTTCACACTTGTGTTGGTGCAGGAAACCACTTTTGCACTTGTATTAGTGTGGAAAAAACACTTTTTGCACTTGTGATAGTGTTGAAAAACCACTTTTCGCACTTGTGTTAGTGTTGAAAAACAACTTTTCGCACTTGTGTTAGTGTTGAAAAACCACTTTTCGCACTTGTGTTGGTGCAGGAAACCACTTTTGCACTTGTATTAGTGTGGAAAAACCACTTTTTGCACTTGTGTTAGTGTTGAAAAACCACATTACGCACTTGTGTTGGTGCAGGAAACCACTTTTCGCACTTGTGTTAGTGTTGAAAAACCACTTTTCGCACTTGTGTTGGTGCAGGAAACCACTTTTGCACTTGTATTAGTGTGGAAAAAACACTTTTTGCACTTGTGTTAGTGTTGAAAAACCACTTTTCGCACTTGTGTTAGTGTTGAAAAACCACTTTTCGCACTTGTCTTGGTGCAGGAAACCACTTTTGCACTTGTATTAGTGTGGAAAAAACACTTTTTGCACTTGTGATAGTGTTGAAAAACCACTTTTCGCACTTGTGTTAGTGTTGAAAAACCACTTTTCGCACTTGTGTTGGTGCAGAAAACCACTTTTGCACTTGTATTAGTGTGGAAAAAACACTTTTAGCACTTGTGTTAGTGTTGAAAAACCACTTTTTGCACTTGCGTTAGTGTTGAAAAACCACTTTTCGCACTTGTGTTTGTGTTGAAAAACCACTTTTCGCACTTGTGTTAGTGATGAAAAACCACTTTTCGCACTTGTGTTGGTGCAGGAAACCATTTTTGCACTTGTATTAGTGTGGAAAAAACACTTTTTGCACTTGTGATAGTGTTGAAAAACCACTTTTCACACTTGTGTTAGTGTTGAAAAACCACTTTTCGCACTTGTGTTAGTGTTGAAAAACCACTTTTCGCACTTGTGTTGGTGCAGGAAACCACATTTGCACGTGTATTAGTGTGGAAAAAACACTTTTCGCACTTGTGTTTGTGTTGAAAAACCACTTTTCACACTTGTGTTAGTGTTGAAAAACCACTTTTCGCACTTGTGTTGGTGCAGGAAACCACTTTTGCACTTGTATTAGTGTGGAAAAAACACTTTTTGCACTTGTGATAGTGTTGAAAAACCACTTTTCGCACTTGTGTTAGTGTTGAAAAACAACTTTTCGCACTTGTGTTAGTGTTGAAAAACCACTTTTCGCACTTGTGTTGGTGCAGGAAACCACTTTTGCACTTGTATTAGTGTGGATAAAACACTTTTTGCACTTGTGATTGTGTTGAAAAACCACTTTTCGCACATGTGTTAGTGTTGAAAAACCACATTACGTACTTGTGTTGGTGCAGGAAACCACTTTTGCACATTTTATTAGTGTGGAAAAAACACTTTTCGCACTTGTGTTTGTGTTGAAAAACCACTTTTCGCACTTGTGTTAGTGATGAAAAACCACTTTTCGCACTTGTGTTGGTGCAGGAAACCATTTTTGCACTTGTATTAGTGTGGAAAAAACACTTTTTGCACTTGTGATAGTGTTGAAAAACCACTTTTCGCACTTGTGTTAGTGTTGAAAAACCACTTTTCGCACTTGTGTTAGTGTTGAAAAACCACTTTTCGCACTTGTGTTGGTGCAGGAAACCACTTTTGCACTTGTATTAGTGTGGAAAAAACACTTTTTGCACTTGTGATATTGTTGAAAAACGACTTTTCGCACATGTGTTAGTGTTGAAAAACCACTTTTCGCACTTGTGTTAGTGTTGAAAAACCACTTTTCGCACTTGTGTTGGTGCAGGAAACCACTTTTGCACTTGTATTAGTGTGGAAAAAACACTTTTTGCACTTGTGATAGTGTTGAAAAACCACTTTTCGCACTTGTGTTAGTGTTGAAAAACCACTTTACGCACTTGTGTTGGTGCAGGAAACCACTTTTGCACTTGTATTAGTGTGGAAAAACACTTTTCGCACTTGTGTTTGTGTTGAAAAACCACTTTTCGCACTTGTGTTAGTGTTGAAAAACCACTTTTCGCACTTGTGTTGGTGCAGGAAACCACTTTTGCACTTGTACTAGTGTGGAAAAAACACTTTTTGCACTTGTGATAGTGTTGAAAAACCACTTTTCGCACTTGTGTTAGTGTTGAAAAACCACTTTTCGCACTTGTGTTAGTGTTGAAAAACCACTTTTCGCACTTGTGTTGGTGCAGGAAACCACTTTTGCACTTGCATTAGTGTGGAAAAAACACTTTTTGCACTTGTGATAGTGTTGAAAAACCATTTTTCGCACATGTGTTAGTGTTGAAAAACCACTTTTCGCACTTGTGTTAGTGTTGAAAAACCACTTTTCGCACTTGTGTTGGTGCAGGAAACCACATTTGCACTTGTATTAGTGTGGAAAAACCACATTACGCACTTGTATGCGCTTGGAGGTATCCGCTCTACCGAGTGCCGCTCTAGTTTTATTTTACCTGGTTTTATGTGTCATTGTGGTGTCTGAAGGAAAGAAAAGATTTGTTGAAATGGAGAATGTGTTCATGTTTTCCGGTTTAGCACAACTGTATTAAGCTGTGGATGAAAGAAAACTGTTCTTTTTCAGGGAATCAAAGATGATTCCATCATCATCAATCAAAGACGTTGATCTGAACTCCTCACCTCCACACGATTCACCAAAGAAGGAGAAAAACACCCCGTAAAAGCGTGTGAAGTAAATAATTTCATTCACCCCCATCTGCACTTTTGAAAACTTGATTTTGGATATATCTACCTCAGGGAATGTACAATAAATTGACTTTTCAATCTTTTTCAACTTAGACACATGTTCGGAAGAGACAACAACAAGGAGCGTTGTGCGGACGTTTCACATTCCATGTGAGTAAGAGAATCACCTTTCAGGACGTCATGACATTCATTGTGCTCGCAATAGAAATGGTATTTCTTTGAGGAAACTAATGTGAATCTTGTTGTGTTTCGATCACATTTTGATCCATAATTATTTTCTATATTATCGATTGGAGGTTTCACGGCTGTGGGATTTCTATGACGTGCCTCCATGGAGTTGTTTACCTGGGGTGGGAATCTTGATCCAGATATAAAGGGTCATGCGGGTGTTTTGTATGAAGAGCGAGTTTATCATATGTATAATATATATATACATCAGGAATACATCAGGAAGAAGATAATTGTTCTTTGGTCATTTATTGTTACATATCTTTTCTACCTGTCCCAGCTTGTATAATAATCATAAAAGTAGGACCGTGGGTCCTGAAGCTCACCTGGATCACGAGCTACAATCACTCAAACCCCCCACAGACCCTCTCAGACAATGATGTTTTTAATGTCGTGAACAAACCGTGAACAAACCGTGAGCCGGGAAACAATATCTCTCCGTTCTCAGGACCGAACTCTCTTATCTGTCTCCCTCTTCCAAATCCTGGTGGCGTCTGGTCAAATCTGTTTCTGGTGTTTGTTCCCCCTCCATCCCCTCCCTCACCTCAAATGTCCACACGGCTGACTCCGCACGTGAAAAAGCTGAATGCCTCAACTCTGTGTTTGCCTCTAAATCTTGTGTTCCAAACCCCTCCAAACCCCATGTGTTCCAAACCAGTGCAGGAAACCACTTTTGCACTTGTATTAGTGTGGAAAAAACACTTTTTGCACTTGTGATAGTGTTGAAAAACCACTTTTCGCACTTGTGTTAGTGTTGAAATACCACTTTTCGCACTTGTGTTAGTGTTGAAAAACCACATTTCGCACTTGTGTTGGTGCAGGAAACCACTTTTGCACGTGTATTAGTGTGGAAAAAACACTTTTCGCACATGTGATAGTGTTGAAAAACCACTTTTCGCACTTGTGTTTGTGTTGAAAAACCACTTTTCGCACTTGTGTTAGTGATGAAAAACCACTTTTCGCACTTGTGTTGGTGCAGGAAACCATTTTTGCACTTGTATTAGTGTGGAAAAAACACTTTTTGCACTTGTGATAGTGTTGAAAAACGACTTTTCGCACATGTGTTAGTGTTGAAAAACCACTTTTCGCACTTGTGTTAGTGTGGAAAAAACACTTTTTGCACTTGTGATAGTGTTGAAAAACCACTTTTCGCACTTGTGTTTGTGTTGAAAAACCACTTTTCGCACTTGTGTTAGTGATGAAAAACCACTTTTCGCACTTGTGTTGGTGCAGGAAACCATTTTTGCACTTGTATTAGTGTGGAAAAAACACTTTTTGCACTTGTGATAGTGTTGAAAAACCACTTTTCACACTTGTGTTAGTGTTGAAAAACCACTTTTCGCACTTGTGTTTGTGTTGAAAAACCACTTTTCGCACTTGTGTTAGTGATGAAAAACCACTTTTCGCACTTGTGTTGGTGCAGGAAACCACTTTTGCACTTGTATTAGTGTGGAAAAAACACTTTTCGCGCTTGTGTTAGTGTTGAAAAACCACTTTTCGCACTTGTGTTAGTGTTGAAAAACCACTTTTCGCACTTGTGTTAGTGTTGAAAAACCACTTTTCACACTTGTGTTGGTGCAGGAAACCACTTTTGCACTTGTATTAGTGTGGACAAAACACTTTTCGCACTTGTGTTAGTGTTGAAAAACCACTTTTCGCACTTGTGTTAGTGTTGAAAAACCACTTTTCGCACTTGTGTTAGTGTTGAAAAACCACTTTCGCACTTGTGTTGGTGCAGGAAACCACTTTTGCACTTGTATTAGTGTGGAAAAACACTTTTCGCACTTGTGTTAGTGTTGAAAAACCACTTTTCGCACTTGTGTTAGTGTTGAAAAACCACTTTTCGCACTTGTGTTAGTGTTGAAAAACCACTTTTCGCACTTGTGTTGGTGCAGGAAACCACTTTTGCACTTGTATTAGTGTGGAAAAAACACTTTTCACACTTGTATTAGTGTTGAAAAACCACTTTTCGCACTTGTGTTAGTGTTGAAAAACCACTTTTCGCACTTTTGTTAGTGTTGAAAAACCACTTTTCGCACTTGTGTTGGTGCAGGTAACCACTTTTGCACTTGTATTAGTGGAGAAAAAACACTTTTTGCACATGTGATAGTGTTGAAAAACCACTTTTCGCACTTGTGTTAGTGTTGAAAAACCACTTTTCGCACTTGTGTTAGTGTTGAAAAACCACTTTTCGCACTTCTGTTGGTGCAGGAAACCACTTTTGCACTTGTAATAGTGTGGAAAAAACACTTTTTGCACTTGTGATAGTGTTGAAAAACCACTTTTCGCACTTGTGTTAGTGTTGAAAAACCACTTTTCGCACTTGTGTTAGTGTTGAAAAACCACTTTTCGCACTTGTGTTGGTGCAGGAAACCACTTTTGCACTTGTATTAGTGTGGAAAAAATACTTTTCGCACTTGTGTTAGTGTTGAAAAACCACTTTTCGCACTTGTGTTAGTGTTGAAAAACCACTTTTCGCACTTGTGTTGGTGCAGGAAACCACTTTTGCACTTGTATTAGTGTGGAAAAAACACTTTTCGCGCTTGTGTTAGTGTTGAAAAACCACTTTTCGCACTTGTGTTAGTGTTGAAAAACCACTTTTCGCACTTGTGTTAGTGTTGAAAAACCACTTTTCGCACTTGTGTTGGTGCAGGAAACCACTTTTGCACTTGTATTAGTGTGGACAAAACACTTTTCGCACTTGTGTTAGTGTTGAAAAACCACTTTTCGCACTTGTGTTAGTGTTGAAAAACCACTTTTCACACTTGTGTTAGTGTTGAAAAACCACTTTTCGCACTTGTGTTGGTGCAGGAAACCACTTTTGCACTTGTATTAGTGTGGAAAAACACTTTTCGCACTTGTGTTAGTGTTGAAAAACCACTTTTCGCACTTGTGTTAGTGTTGAAAAACCACTTTTCGCACTTGTGTTAGTGTTGAAAAACCACTTTTCGCACTTGTGTTGGTGCAGGAAACCACTTTTGCACTTGTATTAGTGTGGAAAAAACACTTTTCACACTTGTATTAGTGTTGAAAAACCACTTTTCGCACTTGTGTTAGTGTTGAAAAACCACTTTTCGCACTTTTGTTAGTGTTGAAAAACCACTTTTCGCACTTGTGTTGGTGCAGGTAACCACTTTTGCACTTGTATTAGTGGAGAAAAAACACTTTTTGCACATGTGATAGTGTTGAAAAACCACTTTTCGCACTTGTGTTAGTGTTGAAAAACCACTTTTCGCACTTGTGTTAGTGTTGAAAAACCACTTTTCGCACTTCTGTTGGTGCAGGAAACCACTTTTGCACTTGTAATAGTGTGGAAAAAACACTTTTTGCACTTGTGATAGTGTTGAAAAACCACTTTTCGCACTTGTGTTAGTGTTGAAAAACCACTTTTCGCACTTGTGTTAGTGTTGAAAAACCACTTTTCGCACTTGTGTTGGTGCAGGAAACCACTTTTGCACTTGTATTAGTGTGGAAAAAACACTTTTCGCACTTGTGTTAGTGTTGAAAAACCACTTTTCGCACTTGTGTTAGTGTTGAAAAACCACTTTTCGCACTTGTGTTGGTGCAGGAAACCACTTTTGCACTTGTATTAGTGTGGAAAAAACACTTTTCGCGCTTGTGTTAGTGTTGAAAAACCACTTTTCGCACTTGTGTTAGTGTTGAAAAACCACTTTTCGCACTTGTGTTAGTGTTGAAAAACCACTTTTCGCACTTGTGTTGGTGCAGGAAACCACTTTTGCACTTGTATTAGTGTGGACAAAACACTTTTCGCACTTGTGTTAGTGTTGAAAAACCACTTTTCGCACTTGTGTTAGTGTTGAAAAACCACTTTTCACACTTGTGTTAGTGTTGAAAAACCACTTTTCGCACTTGTGTTGGTGCAGGTAACCACTTTTGCACTTGTATTAGTGGAGAAAAAACACTTTTTGCACATGTGATAGTGTTGAAAAAACACTTTTCGCACTTGTGTTAGTGTTGAAAAACCACTTTTCGCACTTGTGTTAGTGTTGAAAAACCACTTTTCGCACTTCTGTTGGTGCAGGAAACCACTTTTGCACTTGTAATAGTGTGGAAAAAACACTTTTTGCACTTGTGATAGTGTTGAAAAAACACTTTTTGCACTTGTGATAGTGTTGAAAAACCACTTTTCGCACTTGTGTTAGTGTTGAAAAACCACTTTTCGCACTTGTGTTAGTGTTGAAAAACCACATTTCGCACCTGTGGTGGTGCAGGAAACCACTTTTGCACTTGTATTAGTGTGGACAAAACACTTTTCGCACTTGTGTTAGTGTTGAAAAACCACTTTTCACACTTGTGTTAGTGTTGAAAAACCACTTTTCGCACTTGTGTTAGTGTTGAAAAACCACTTTTCGCACTTGTGTTGGTGCAGGAAACCACTTTTGCACTTGTATTAGTGTGGAAAATACACTTTTCGCACTTGTGTTAGTGTTGAAAAACCACTTTTCGCACTTGTGTTAGTGTTGAAAAACCACTTTTCGCACTTGTGTTGGTGCAGGAAACCACTTTTGCACTTGTATTAGTGTGGAAAAAACACTTTTTGCACTTGTGATAGTGTTGAAAAACCACTTTTCGCAGTTGTGTTAGTGTTGAAAAACCACTTTTCGCACTTGTGTTAGTGTTGAAAAACCACTTTTCGCACTTGTGTTGGTGCAGGAAACCACTTTTGCACTTGTATTAGTGTGGAAAAAACACTTTTCGCACTTGTGTTAGTGTTGAAAAACCACTTTTCGCACTTGTGTTAGTGTTGAAAAACCACTTTTCGCACTTGTGTTGGTGCAGGAAACCACTTTTGCACTTGTATTAGTGTGGAAAAAACACTTTTCGCACTTGTGTTAGTGTTGAAAAACCACTTTTCGCACTTGTGTTAGTGTTGAAAAACCACTTTTCGCACTTGTGTTGGTGCAGGAAACCACTTTTGCACTTGTATTAGTGTGGAAAAAACACTTTTCGCACTTGTGTTAGTGTTGAAAAACCACTTTTCGCACTTGTGTTAGTGTTGAAAAACCACTTTTCGCACTTGTGTTAGTGTTGAAAAACCACTTTTTGCACTTGTCTTGGTGCAGGAAACCACTTTTGCACTTGTATTAGTGTGGACAAAACACTTTTCGCACTTGTGTTAGTGTTGAAAAACCACTTTTCGCACTTGTATTAGTGTGGAAAAAACACTTTTCACACTTGTATTAGTGTTGAAAAACCACTTTTCGCACTTGTGTTGGTGCAGGAAACCACTTTTGCACTTGTATTAGTGTGGACAAAACACTTTTCGCACTTGTGTTAGTGTTGAAAAACCACTTTTCGCACTTGTGTTAGTGTTGAAAAACCACTTTTCGCACTTGTGTTAGTGTTGAAAAACCACTTTTCGCACTTGTGTTGGTGCAGGAAACCACTTTTGCACTTGTATTAGTGTGGAAAAAACACTTTTCGCACTTGTGTTAGTGTTGAAAAACCACTTTTCGCACCTGTGTTAGTGTTGAAAAACCACTTTTCGCACTTGTGTTAGTGTTGAAAAACCACTTTTCGCACTTGTGTTAGTGTTGAAAAACCACTTTTCGCACTTGTAATAGTGTGGAAAAAACACTTTTCGCACTTGTGTTAGTGTTGAAAAACCACTTTTCGCACTTGTGTTAGTGTTGAAAAACCACTTTTCGCACTTGTGTTAGTGTTGAAAAACCACTTTTTGCACTTGTCTTGGTGCAGGAAACCACTTTTGCACTTGTATTAGTGGAGAAAAAACACTTTTTGCACATGTGATAGTGTTGAAAAACCACTTTTCGCACTTGTGTTAGTGTTGAAAAACCACTTTTCGCACTTTTGTTAGTGTTGAAAAACCACTTTTCGCACTTCTGTTGGTGCAGGAAACCACTTTTGCACTTGTAATAGTGTGGAAAAAACACTTTTTGCACTTGTGATAGTGTTGAAAAACCACTTTTCGCACTTGTGTTAGTGTTGAAAAACCACTTTTCGCACTTGTGTTAGTGTTGAAAAACCACTTTTCGCACCTGTGGTGGTGCAGGAAACCACTTTTGCACTTGTATTAGTGTGGACAAAACACTTTTCGCACTTGTGTTAGTGTTGAAAAACCACTTTTCGCACTTGTGTTAGTGTTGAAAATCCACTTTTCGCACTTGTGTTAGTGTTGAAAAACCACTTTTCGCACTTGTGTTGGTGCAGGAAACCACTTTCGCACTTGTATTAGTGTGGAAAATACACTTTTCGCACTTGTGTTAGTGTTGAAAAACCACTTTTCGCACTTGTGTTAGTGTTGAAAAACCACTTTTCGCACTTGTGTTGGTGCAGGAAACCACTTTTGCACTTGTATTAGTGTGGAAAAAACACTTTTCGCACTTGTGTTAGTGTTGAAAAACCACTTTTCGCACTTGTGTTAGTGTTGAAAAACCACTTTTCGCACTTTTGTTGGTGCAGGAAACCACTTTTGCACTTGTATTAGTGTGGAAAAAACACTTTTCGCACTTGTGTTAGTGTTGAAAAACCACTTTTCGCACTTGTGTTAGTGTTGAAAAACCACTTTTCGCACTTGTGTTAGTGTTGAAAAACCACTTTTCGCACTTGTGTTGGTGCAGGAAACCACTTTTGCACTTGTATTAGTGTGGAAAAAACACTTTTCGCACTTGTGTTAGTGTTGAAAAACCACTTTTCGCACTTGTGTTAGTGTTGAAAAACCACTTTTCGCACTTGTGTTAGTGTTGAAAAACCACTTTTCGCACTTGTGTTGGTGTAGCAAACCACTTTTGCACTTGTATTAGTGTGGAAAAAACACTTTTCGAACTTGTGTTAGTGTTGAAAAACCACTTTTCGCACTTGTGTTAGTGTTGAAAAACCACTTTTCGCACTTGTGTTAGTGTTGAAAAACCACTTTTCGCACTTGTGTTGGTGCAGGAAACCACTTTTGCACTTTATTAGTGTGGAAAAAACACTTTTTGCACTTGTGATAGTGTTGAAAAACCACTTTTCGCACTTGTGTTAGTGTTGAAAAACCACTTTTTGCACTTGTGTTAGTGTTGAAAAACCACTTTTCGCACTTGTGTTGGTGTAGGAAACCACTTTTGCACTTGTATTAGTGTGGAAAAAACACTTTTCGAACTTGTGTTAGTGTTGAAAAACCACTTTTTGCACTTGTGTTAGTGTTGAAAAACCACTTTTCGCACTTGTGTTAGTGTTGAAAAACCACTTTTCGCACTTGTGTTAGTGTTGAAAAACCACTTTTCGCACTTGTGTTGGTGCAGGAAACCACTTTTGCACTTGTATTAGTGTGGAAAAACACTTTTCGCACTTGTGTTAGTGTTGAAAAACCACTTTTCGCACTTGTGTTAGTGTTGAAAAACCACTTTTTGCACTTGTCTTGGTGCAGGAAACCACTTTTGCACTTGTAATAGTGTGGAAAAAACGACTTTTTGCACTTGTGATAGTGTTGAAAAACCACTTTTCGCACTTGTGTTAGTGTTGAAAAACCACTTTTCGCACTTGTGTTAGTGTTGAAAAACCACTTTTCGCACTTGTGTTGGTGCAGGAAACCACTTTTGCACTTGTATTAGTGTGGACAAAACACTTTTCGCACTTGTGTTAGTGTTGAAAAACCACTTTTCGCACTTGTGTTAGTGTTGAAAAACCACTTTTCGCACTTGTGTTAGTGTTGAAAAACCACTTTTCGCACTTGTGTTGGTGCAGGAAACCACTTTTGCACTTGTATTAGTGTGGAAAAAACACTTTTCGTACTTGTGTTAGTGTTGAAAAACCACTTTTCGCACTTGTGTTAGTGTTGAAAAACCACTTTTCGCACTTGTGTTAGTGTTGAAAAACCACTTTTCGCACTTGTGTTAGTGTTGAAAAACCACTTTTCGCACTTGTGTTGGTGCAGGAAACCACTTTTGCACTTGTATTAGTGTGGAAAAACACTTTTCGCACTTGTGTTAGTGTTGAAAAACCACTTTTCGCACTTGTGTTAGTGTTGAAAAACCACTTTTCGCACTTGTGTTAGTGTTGAAAAACCACTTTTCGCACTTGTGTTGGTGCAGGAAACCACTTTTGCACTTGTATTAGTGTGGAAAAAACACTTTTCACACTTGTATTAGTGTTGAAAAACCACTTTTCGCACTTGTGTTAGTGTTGAAAAACCACTTTTCGCACTTGTGTTAGTGTTGAAAAACCACTTTTCGCACTTGTGTTGGTGCAGGTAACCACTTTTGCACTTGTATTAGTGGAGAAAAAACACTTTTTGCACATGTGATAGTGTTGAAAAACCACTTTTCGCACTTGTGTTAGTGTTGAAAAACCACTTTTCGCACTTTTGTTAGTGTTGAAAAACCACTTTTCGCACTTCTGTTGGTGCAGGAAACCACTTTTGCACTTGTAATAGTGTGGAAAAAACACTTTTTGCACTTGTGATAGTGTTGAAAAACCACTTTTCGCACTTGTGTTAGTGTTGAAAAACCACTTTTCGCACTTGTGTTAGTGTTGAAAAACCACTTTTCGCACCTGTGGTGGTGCAGGAAACCACTTTTGCACTTGTATTAGTGTGGACAAAACACTTTTCGCACTTGTGTTAGTGTTGAAAAACCACTTTTCGCACTTGTGTTAGTGTTGAAAAACCACTTTTCGCACTTGTGTTAGTGTTGAAAAACCACTTTTCGCACTTGTGTTGGTGCAGGAAACCACTTTTGCACTTGTATTAGTGTGGAAAATACACTTTTCGCACTTGTGTTAGTGTTGAAAAACCACTTTTCGCACTTGTGTTAGTGTTGAAAAACCACTTTTCGCACTTGTGTTGGTGCAGGAAACCACTTTTGCACTTGTATTAGTGTGGAAAAAACACTTTTCGCACTTGTGTTAGTGTTGAAAAACCGCTTTTCGCACTTTTGTTGGTGCAGGAAACCACTTTTGCACTTGTATTAGTGTGGAAAAAACACTTTTCGCACTTGTGTTAGTGTTGAAAAACCACTTTTCGCACTTGTGTTAGTGTTGAAAAACCACTTTTCGCACTTGTGTTAGTGTTGAAAAACCACTTTTCGCACTTGTGTTGGTGCAGGAAACCACTTTTGCACTTGTATTAGTGTGGAAAAAACACTTTTCGCACTTGTGTTAGTGTTGAAAAACCACTTTTCGCACTTGTGTTAGTGTTGAAAAACCACTTTTCGCACTTGTGTTAGTGTTGAAAAACCACTTTTCGCACTTGTGTTGGTGTAGGGAACCACTTTTGCACTTGTATTAGTGTGGAAAAAACACTTTTCGAACTTGTGTTAGTGTTGAAAAACCACTTTTCGCACTTGTGTTAGTGTTGAAAAACCACTTTTCGCACTTGTGTTAGTGTTGAAAAACCACTTTTCGCACTTGTGTTGGTGCAGGAAACCACTTTTGCACTTGTATTAGTGTGGAAAAAACACTTTTTGCACTTGTGATAGTGTTGAAAAACCACTTTTCGCACTTGTGTTAGTGTTGAAAAACCACTTTTCGCACTTGTGTTAGTGTTGAAAAACCACTTTTCGCACTTGTGTTGGTGCAGGAAACCACTTTTGCACTTGTATTAGTGTGGAAAAAACACTTTTCGCACTTGTGTTAGTGTTGAAAAACCACTTTTCGCACTTGTGTTAGTGTTGAAAAACCACTTTTCGCACTTGTGTTGGTGCAGGAAACCACTTTTGCACTTGTATTAGTGTGGAAAAAACACTTTTCGCACTTGTGTTAGTGTTGAAAAACCACTTTTCGCACTTGTGTTAGTGTTGAAAAACCACTTTTCGCACTTGTGTTGGTGCAGGAAACCACTTTTGCACTTGTATTAGTGTGGAATAAACACTTTTCTCCCTTGTGTTAGTGTTGAAAAACCACTTTTCGCACTTGTGTTAGTGTTGAAAAACCACTTTTCGCACTTGTGTTAGTGTTGAAAAACCACTTTTTGCACTTGTCTTGGTGCAGGAAACCACTTTTGCACTTGTAATAGTGTGGAAAAAACACTTTTTGCACTTGTGATAGTGTTGAAAAACCACTTTTCGCACTTCTGTTAGTGTTGAAAAACCACTTTTCGCACTTGTGTTAGTGTTGAAAAACCACTTTTCGCACTTGTGTTGGTGCAGGAAACCACTTTTGCACTTGTATTAGTGTGGACAAAACACTTTTCGCACTTGTGTTAGTGTTGAAAAACCACTTTTCGCACTTGTGTTAGTGTTGAAAAACCACTTTTCGCACTTGTGTTAGTGTTGAAAAACCACTTTTCGCACTTGTGTTGGTGCAGGAAACCACTTTTGCACTTGTATTAGTGTGGAAAAAACACTTTTCGCACTTGTGTTAGTGTTGAAAAACCACTTTTCGCACTTGTGTTAGTGTTGAAAAACGACTTTTCGCACTTGTGTTAGTGTTGAAAAACCACTTTTCGCACTTGTGTTAGTGTTGAAAAACCACTTTTTGCACTTGTCTTGGTGCAGGAAACCACTTTTGCACTTGTATTAGTGGAGAAAAAACACTTTTTGCACATGTGATAGTGTTGAAAAACCACTTTTCGCACTTGTGTTAGTGTTGAAAAACCACTTTTCGCACTTTTGTTAGTGTTGAAAAACCACTTTTCGCACTTCTGTTGGTGCAGGAAACCACTTTTGCACTTGTAATAGTGTGGAAAAAACACTTTTTGCACTTGTGATAGTGTTGAAAAACCACTTTTCGCACTTGTGTTAGTGTTGAAAAACCACTTTTCGCACTTGTGTTAGTGTTGAAAAACCACTTTTCGCACCTGTGGTGGTGCAGGAAACCACTTTTGCACTTGTATTAGTGTGGACAAAACACTTTTCGCACTTGTGTTAGTGTTGAAAAACCACTTTTCGCACTTGTGTTAGTGTTGAAAATCCACTTTTCGCACTTGTGTTAGTGTTGAAAAACCACTTTTCGCACTTGTGTTGGTGCAGGAAACCACTTTCGCACTTGTATTAGTGTGGAAAATACACTTTTCGCACTTGTGTTAGTGTTGAAAAACCACTTTTCGCACTTGTGTTAGTGTTAAAAAACCACTTTTCGCACTTGTGTTGGTGCAGGAAACCACTTTTGCACTTGTATTAGTGTGGAAAAAACACTTTTCGCACTTGTGTTAGTGTTGAAAAACCACTTTTCGCACTTGTGTTAGTGTTGAAAAACCACTTTTCGCACTTTTGTTGGTGCAGGAAACCACTTTTGCACTTGTATTAGTGTGGAAAAAACACTTTTCGCACTTGTGTTAGTGTTGAAAAACCACTTTTCGCACTTGTGTTAGTGTTGAAAAACCACTTTTCGCACTTGTGTTAGTGTTGAAAAACCACTTTTCGCACTTGTGTTGGTGCAGGAAACCACTTTTGCACTTGTATTAGTGTGGAAAAAACACTTTTCGCACTTGTGTTAGTGTTGAAAAACCACTTTTCGCACTTGTGTTAGTGTTGAAAAACCACTTTTCGCACTTGTGTTAGTGTTGAAAAACCACTTTTCGCACTTGTGTTGGTGTAGGAAACCACTTTTGCACTTGTATTAGTGTGGAAAAACACTTTTCGAACTTGTGTTAGTGTTGAAAAACCACTTTTCGCACTTGTGTTAGTGTTGAAAAACCACTTTTCGCACTTGTGTTAGTGTTGAAAAACCACTTTTCGCACTTGTGTTGGTGCAGGAAACCACTTTTGCACTTGTATTAGTGTGGAAAAAACACTTTTTGCACTTGTGATAGTGTTGAAAAACCACTTTTCGCACTTGTGTTAGTGTTGAAAAACCACTTTTTGCACTTGTGTTAGTGTTGAAAAACCACTTTTCGCACTTGTGTTAGTGTTGAAAAACCACTTTTCGCACTTGTGTTGGTGCAGGAAACCACTTTTGCACTTGTATTAGTGTGGAAAAAACACTTTTCGCACTTGTGTTAGTGTTGAAAAACCACTTTTCGCACTTGTGTTAGTGTTGAAAAACCACTTTTCGCACTTGTGTTGGTGCAGGAAACCACTTTTGCACTTGTATTAGTGTGCAAAAAACACTTTTCGCACTTGTGTTAGTGTTGAAAAACCACTTTTCGCACTTGTGTTAGTGTTGAAAAACCACTTTTCGCACTTGTGTTGGTGCAGGAAACCACTTTTGCACTTGTATTAGTGTGGAAAAAACACTTTTCGCACTTGTGTTAGTGTTGAAAAACCACTTTTCGCACTTGTCTTGGTGCAGGAAACCACTTTTGCACTTGTAATAGTGTGGAAAAAACACTTTTCGCACTTGTGTTAGTGTTGAAAAACCACTTTTCGCACTTGTGTTAGTGTTGAAAAACCACTTTTCGCACTTGTGTTGGTGCAGGAAACCACTTTTGCACTTGTATTAGTGTGGAAAAAACACTTTTCGCACTTGTGTTAGTGTTGAAAAACCACTTTTCGCACTTGTCTTGGTGCAGGAAACCACTTTTGCACTTGTAATAGTGTGGAAAAAACACTTTTTGCACTTGTATTAGTGTGGACAAAACACTTTTCGCACTTGTGTTAGTGTTGAAAAGCCACTTTTCGCACTTGTGTTAGTGTTGAAAAACCACTTTTCGCACTTGTGTTAGTGTTGAAAAACCACTTTTCGCACTTGTGTTGGTGCAGGAAACCACTTTTGCACTTGTATTAGTGTGGAAAAAACACTTTTCGCACTTGTGTTAGTGTTGAAAAACCACTTTTCACACTTGTGTTAGTGTTGAAAAACCACTTTTCGCACTTGTGTTGGTGCAGGAAACCACTTTTACACTTGTATTAGTGTGGAAAAAACACTTTTCGCACTTGTGTTAGTGTTGAAAAACCACTTTTCGCACTTGTGTTAGTGTTGAAAAACCACTTTTCGCACTTGTGTTGGTGCAGGAAACCACTTTTGCACTTGTATTAGTGTGGAAAAAACACTTTTCGCGCTTGTGTTAGTGTTGAAAAACCACTTTTCGCACTTGTGTTAGTGTTGAAAAACCACTTTTCGCACTTGTGTTAGTGTTGAAAAACCACTTTTCGCACTTGTGTTGGTGCAGGAAACCACTTTTGCACTTGTATTAGTGTGGACAAAACACTTTTCGCACTTGTGTTAGTGTTGAAAAACCACTTTTCGCACTTGTGTTAGTGTTGAAAAACCACTTTCGCACTTGTGTTGGTGCAGGAAACCACTTTTGCACTTGTATTAGTGTGGAAAAACACTTTTCGCACTTGTGTTAGTGTTGAAAAACCACTTTTCGCACTTGTGTTAGTGTTGAAAAACCACTTTTCGCACTTGTGTTAGTGTGGAAAAACCACTTTTCGCACTTGTGTTGGTGCAGGAAACCACTTTTGCACTTGTATTAGTGTGGAAAAAAACACTTTTCACACTTGTATTAGTGTTGAAAAACCACTTTTCACACTTGTGTTAGTGTTGAAAAACCACTTTTCGCACTTTTGTTAGTGTTGAAAAACCACTTTTCGCACTTGTGTTAGTGCAGGTAACCACTTTTGCACTTGTATTAGTGGAGAAAAAACACTTTTTGCACATGTGATAGTGTTGAAAAACCACTTTTCGCACTTGTGTTAGTGTTGAAAAACCACTTTTCGCACTTGTGTTACTGTTGAAAAACCACTTTTCGCACTTCTGTTGGTGCAGGAAACCACTTTTGCACTTGTAATAGTGTGGAAAAAACACTTTTTGCACTTGTGATAGTGTTGAAAAACCACTTTTCGCACTTGTGTTAGTGTTGAAAAACCACTTTTCGCACTTGTGTTAGTGTTGAAAAACCACTTTTCGCACTTGTGTTGGTGCAGGAAACCACTTTTGCACTTGTATTAGTGTGGAAAAAACACTTTTCGCACTTGTGTTAGTGTTGAAAAACCACTTTTCGCACTTGTGTTAGTGTTGAAAAACCACTTTTCGCACTTGTGTTAGTGTTGAAAAACCACTTTTTGCACTTGTCTTGGTGCAGGAAACCACTTTTGCACTTGTAATAGTGTGGAAAAAACACTTTTTGCACTTGTGATAGTGTTGAAAAACCACTTTTCGCACTTCTGTTAGTGTTGAAAAACCACTTTTCGCACTTGTGTTAGTGTTGAAAAACCACTTTTCGCACTTGTGTTGGTGCAGGAAACCACTTTTGCACTTGTATTAGTGTGGACAAAACACTTTTCGCACTTGTGTTAGTGTTGAAAAACCACTTTTCGCACTTGTGTTAGTGTTGAAAAACCACTTTTCGCACTTGTGTTAGTGTTGAAAAACCACTTTTCGCACTTGTGTTGGTGCAGGAAACCACTTTTGCACTTGTATTAGTGTGGAAAAAACACTTTTCGCACTTGTGTTAGTGTTGAAAAAACCACTTTTCGCACTTGTGTTAGTGTTGAAAAACGACTTTTCGCACTTGTGTTAGTGTTGAAAAACCACTTTTCGCACTTGTGTTAGTGTTGAAAACCACTTTTTGCACTTGTCTTGGTGCAGGAAACCACTTTTGCACTTGTATTAGTGGAGAAAAAACACTTTTTGCACATGTGATAGTGTTGAAAAACCACTTTTCGCACTTGTGTTAGTGTTGAAAAACCACTTTTCGCACTTTTGTTAGTGTTGAAAAACCACTTTTCGCACTTCTGTTGGTGCAGGAAACCACTTTTGCACTTGTAATAGTGTGGAAAAAACACTTTTTGCACTTGTGATAGTGTTGAAAAACCACTTTTCGCACTTGTGTTAGTGTTGAAAAACCACTTTTCGCACTTGTGTTAGTGTTGAAAAACCACTTTTCGCACCTGTGGTGGTGCAGGAAACCACTTTTGCACTTGTATTAGTGTGGAAAAAACACTTTTCGCACTTGTGTTAGTGTTGAAAAACCACTTTTCACACTTGTGTTAGTGTTGAAAAACCACTTTTCGCACTTGTGTTGGTGCAGGAAACCACTTTTACACTTGTATTAGTGTGGAAAAAACACTTTTCGCACTTGTGTTAGTGTTGAAAAACCACTTTTCGCACTTGTGTTAGTGTTGAAAAACCACTTTTCGCACTTGTGTTGGTGCAGGAAACCACTTTTGCACTTGTATTAGTGTGGAAAAAACACTTTTCGCGCTTGTGTTAGTGTTGAAAAACCACTTTTCGCACTTGTGTTAGTGTTGAAAAACCACTTTTCGCACTTGTGTTAGTGTTGAAAAACCACTTTTCGCACTTGTGTTGGTGCAGGAAACCACTTTTGCACTTGTATTAGTGTGGACAAAACACTTTTCGCACTTGTGTTAGTGTTGAAAAACCACTTTTCGCACTTGTGTTAGTGTTGAAAAACCACTTTCGCACTTGTGTTGGTGCAGGAAACCACTTTTGCACTTGTATTAGTGTGGAAAAACACTTTTCGCACTTGTGTTAGTGTTGAAAAACCACTTTTCGCACTTGTGTTAGTGTTGAAAAACCACTTTTCGCACTTGTGTTAGTGTTGAAAAACCACTTTTCGCACTTGTGTTGGTGCAGGAAACCACTTTTGCACTTGTATTAGTGTGGAAAAAAACACTTTTCACACTTGTATTAGTGTTGAAAAACCACTTTTCGCACTTGTGTTAGTGTTGAAAAACCACTTTTCGCACTTTTGTTAGTGTTGAAAAACCACTTTTCGCACTTGTGTTAGTGCAGGTAACCACTTTTGCACTTGTATTAGTGGAGAAAAAACACTTTTTGCACATGTGATAGTGTTGAAAAACCACTTTTCGCACTTGTGTTAGTGTTGAAAAACCACTTTTCGCACTTGTGTTACTGTTGAAAAACCACTTTTCGCACTTCTGTTGGTGCAGGAAACCACTTTTGCACTTGTAATAGTGTGGAAAAAACACTTTTTGCACTTGTGATAGTGTTGAAAAACCACTTTTCGCACTTGTGTTAGTGTTGAAAAACCACTTTTCGCACTTGTGTTAGTGTTGAAAAACCACTTTTCGCACTTGTGTTGGTGCAGGAAACCACTTTTGCACTTGTATTAGTGTGGAAAAAACACTTTTCGCACTTGTGTTAGTGTTGAAAAACCACTTTTCGCACTTGTGTTAGTGTTGAAAAACCACTTTTCGCACTTGTGTTAGTGTTGAAAAACCACTTTTTGCACTTGTCTTGGTGCAGGAAACCACTTTTGCACTTGTAATAGTGTGGAAAAAACACTTTTTGCACTTGTGATAGTGTTGAAAAACCACTTTTCGCACTTCTGTTAGTGTTGAAAAACCACTTTTCGCACTTGTGTTAGTGTTGAAAAACCACTTTTCGCACTTGTGTTGGTGCAGGAAACCACTTTTGCACTTGTATTAGTGTGGACAAAACACTTTTCGCACTTGTGTTAGTGTTGAAAAACCACTTTTCGCACTTGTGTTAGTGTTGAAAAACCACTTTTCGCACTTGTGTTAGTGTTGAAAAACCACTTTTCGCACTTGTGTTGGTGCAGGAAACCACTTTTGCACTTGTATTAGTGTGGAAAAAACACTTTTCGCACTTGTGTTAGTGTTGAAAAACCACTTTTCGCACTTGTGTTAGTGTTGAAAAACGACTTTTCGCACTTGTGTTAGTGTTGAAAAACCACTTTTCGCACTTGTGTTAGTGTTGAAAAACCACTTTTTGCACTTGTCTTGGTGCAAGAAACCACTTTTGCACTTGTATTAGTGGAGAAAAAACTTTTTGCACATGTGATAGTGTTGAAAAACCACTTTTCGCACTTGTGTTAGTGTTTAAAAACCACTTTTCGCACTTTTGTTAGTGTTGAAAAACCACTTTTCGCACTTCTGTTGGTGCAGGAAACCACTTTTGCACTTGTAATAGTGTGGAAAAAACACTTTTTGCACTTGTGATAGTGTTGAAAAACCACTTTTCGCACTTGTGTTAGTGTTGAAAAACCACTTTTCGCACTTGTGTTAGTGTTGAAAAACCACTTTTCGCACCTGTGGTGGTGCAGGAAACCACTTTTGCACTTGTATTAGTGTGGACAAAACACTTTTCGCACTTGTGTTAGTGTTGAAAAAGCACTTTTCGCACTTGTGTTAGTGTTGAAAAACCACTTTTCGCACTTGTGTTAGTGTTGAAAAACCACTTTTCGCACTTGTGTTGGTGCAGGAAACCACTTTTGCACTTGTATTAGTGTGGAAAATACACTTTTCGCACTTGTGTTAGTGTTGAAAAACCACTTTTCGCACTTGTGTTAGTGTTGAAAAACCACTTTTCGCACTTGTGTTGGTGCAGGAAACCACTTTTGCACTTGTATTAGTGTGGAAAAAACACTTTTCGCACTTGTGTTAGAGTTGAAAAACCACTTTTCGCACTTGTGTTAGTGTTGAAAAACCACTTTTCGCACTTTTGTTGGTGCAGGAAACCACTTTTGCACTTGTATTAGTGTGGAAAAAACACTTTTCGCACTTGTGTTAGTGTTGAAAAACCACTTTTCGCACTTGTGTTAGTGTTGAAAAACCACTTTTCGCACTTGTGTTAGTGTTGAAAAACCACTTTTCGCACTTGTGTTGGTGCAGGAAACCACTTTTGCACTTGTATTAGTGTGGAAAAAACACTTTTCGCACTTGTGTTAGTGTTGAAAAACCACTTTTCGCACTTGTGTTAGTGTTGAAAAACCACTTTTCGCACTTGTGTTGGTGCCGGAAACCACTTTTGCACTTGTATTAGTGTGGAAAAAACACTTTTCGCACTTGTGTTAGTGTTGAAAAACCACTTTTCGCACTTGTGTTAGTGTTGAAAAACCACTTTTCGCACTTGTGTTGGTGCAGGAAACCACTTTTGCACTTGTATTAGTGTGGAAAAAACACTTTTCACACTTGTGTTAGTGTTGAAAAACCACTTTTCGCACTTGTGTTAGTGTTGAAAAACCACTTTTCGCACTTGTGTTGGTGCAGGAAACCACTTTTGCACTTGTATTAGTGTGGAAAAAACACTTTTCGCACTTGTGTTAGTGTTGAAAAACCACTTTTCGCACTTGTCTGGGTGCAGGAAACCACTTTTGCACTTGTAATAGTGTGGAAAAAACACTTTTTGCACTTGTGATAGTGTTGAAAAACCACTTTTCGCACTTGTGTTAGTGTTGAAAAACCACTTTTCGCACTTGCGTTAGTGTTGAAAAACCACTTTTCGCACTTGTGTTGGTGCAGGAAACCACTTTTGCACTTGTATTAGTGTGGACAAAACACTTTTCGCACTTGTGTTAGTGTTGAAAAACCACTTTTCGCACTTGTGTTAGTGTTGAAAAACCACTTTTCGCACATGTGTTAGTGTTGAAAAACCACTTTTCGCACTTGTGTTGGTGCAGGAAACCACTTTTGCACTTGTATTAGTGTGGAAAAAACACTTTTCGCACTTGTGTTAGTGTTGAAAAACCACTTTTCGCACTTGTGTTAGTGTTGAAAAACTACTTTTCGCACTTGTGTTGGTGCAGGAAACCACTTTTACACTTGTATTAGTGTGGAAAAAACACTTTTCGCACTTGTGTTAGTGTTGAAAAACCACTTTTCGCACTTGTGTTAGTGTTGAAAAACCACTTTTCGCACTTGTGTTGGTGCAGGAAACCACTTTTGCACTTGTATTAGTGTGGAAAAAACACTTTTCGCGCTTGTGTTAGTGTTGAAAAACCACTTTTCGCACTTGTGTTAGTGTTGAAAAACCACTTTTCGCACTTGTGTTAGTGTTGAAAAACCACTTTTCACACTTGTGTTGGTGCAGGAAACCACTTTTGCACTTGTATTAGTGTGGACAAAACACTTTTCGCACTTGTGTTAGTGTTGAAAAACCACTTTTCGCACTTGTGTTAGTGTTGAAAAACCACTTTTCGCACTTGTGTTAGTGTTGAAAAACCACTTTCGCACTTGTGTTGGTGCAGGAAACCACTTTTGCACTTGTATTAGTGTGGAAAAACACTTTTCGCACTTGTGTTAGTGTTGAAAAACCACTTTTCGCACTTGTGTTAGTGTTGAAAAACCACTTTTCGCACTTGTGTTAGTGTTGAAAAACCACTTTTCGCACTTGTGTTGGTGCAGGAAACCACTTTTGCACTTGTATTAGTGTGGAAAAAACACTTTTCACACTTGTATTAGTGTTGAAAAACCACTTTTCGCACTTGTGTTAGTGTTGAAAAACCACTTTTCGCACTTTTGTTAGTGTTGAAAAACCACTTTTCGCACTTGTGTTGGTGCAGGTAACCACTTTTGCACTTGTATTAGTGGAGAAAAAACACTTTTTGCACATGTGATAGTGTTGAAAAACCACTTTTCGCACTTGTGTTAGTGTTGAAAAACCACTTTTCGCACTTGTGTTAGTGTTGAAAAACCACTTTTCGCACTTCTGTTGGTGCAGGAAACCACTTTTGCACTTGTAATAGTGTGGAAAAAACACTTTTTGCACTTGTGATAGTGTTGAAAAACCACTTTTCGCACTTGTGTTAGTGTTGAAAAACCACTTTTCGCACTTGTGTTAGTGTTGAAAAACCACTTTTCGCACTTGTGTTGGTGCAGGAAACCACTTTTGCACTTGTATTAGTGTGGAAAAAACACTTTTCGCACTTGTGTTAGTGTTGAAAAACCACTTTTCGCACTTGTGTTAGTGTTGAAAAACCACTTTTCGCACTTGTGTTGGTGCAGGAAACCACTTTTGCACTTGTATTAGTGTGGAAAAAACACTTTTCGCGCTTGTGTTAGTGTTGAAAAACCACTTTTCGCACTTGTGTTAGTGTTGAAAAACCACTTTTCGCACTTGTGTTAGTGTTGAAAAACCACTTTTCGCACTTGTGTTGGTGCAGGAAACCACTTTTGCACTTGTATTAGTGTGGACAAAACACTTTTCGCACTTGTGTTAGTGTTGAAAAACCACTTTTCGCACTTGTGTTAGTGTTGAAAAACCACTTTTCACACTTGTGTTAGTGTTGAAAAACCACTTTTCGCACTTGTGTTGGTGCAGGAAACCACTTTTGCACTTGTATTAGTGTGGAAAAACACTTTTCGCACTTGTGTTAGTGTTGAAAAACCACTTTTCGCACTTGTGTTAGTGTTGAAAAACCACTTTTCGCACTTGTGTTAGTGTTGAAAAACCACTTTTCGCACTTGTGTTGGTGCAGGAAACCACTTTTGCACTTGTATTAGTGTGGAAAAAACACTTTTCACACTTGTATTAGTGTTGAAAAACCACTTTTCGCACTTGTGTTAGTGTTGAAAAACCACTTTTCGCACTTGTGTTAGTGTTGAAAAACCACTTTTCGCACTTGTGTTGGTGCAGGTAACCACTTTTGCACTTGTATTAGTGTTGAAAAACCACTTTTCGCACTTCTGTTGGTGCAGGAAACCACTTTTGCACTTGTAATAGTGTGGAAAAAACACTTTTTGCACTTGTGATAGTGTTGAAAAAACACTTTTTGCACTTGTGATAGTGTTGAAAAACCACTTTTCGCACTTGTGTTAGTGTTGAAAAACCACTTTTCGCACTTGTGTTAGTGTTGAAAAACCACATTTCGCACCTGTGGTGGTGCAGGAAACCACTTTTGCACTTGTATTAGTGTGGACAAAACACTTTTCGCACTTGTGTTAGTGTTGAAAAACCACTTTTCACACTTGTGTTAGTGTTGAAAAACCACTTTTCGCACTTGTGTTAGTGTTGAAAAACCACTTTTCGCACTTGTGTTGGTGCAGGAAACCACTTTTGCACTTGTATTAGTGTGGAAAATACACTTTTCGCACTTGTGTTAGTGTTGAAAAACCACTTTTCGCACTTGTGTTAGTGTTGAAAAACCACTTTTCGCACTTGTGTTGGTGCAGGAAACCACTTTTGCACTTGTATTAGTGTGGAAAAAACACTTTTCGCACTTGTGTTAGTGTTGAAAAACCACTTTTCGCACTTGTGTTAGTGTTGAAAAACCACTTTTCGCACTTTTGTTGGTGCAGGAAACCACTTTTGCACTTGTATTAGTGTGGAAAAAACACTTTTCGCACTTGTGTTAGTGTTGAAAAACCACTTTTCGCACTTGTGTTAGTGTTGAAAAACCACTTTTCGCACTTGTGTTAGTGTTGAAAAAACACTTTCGCACTTGTGTTGGTGCAGGAAACCACTTTTGCACTTGTATTAGTGTGGAAAAAACACTTTTCGCACTTGTGTTAGTGTTGAAAAACCACTTTCCGCACTTGTGTTAGTGTTGAAAAACCACTTTTCGCACTTGTGTTAGTGTTGAAAAACCACTTTTCGCACTTGTGTTAGTGTTGAAAAACCACTTTTCGCACTTGTGTTGGTGTAGGAAACCACTTTTGCACTTGTATTAGTGCGGAAAAACACTTTTCGAACTTGTGTTAGTGTTGAAAAACCACTTTTCGCACTTGTGTTAGTGTTGAAAAACCACTTTTCGCACTTGTGTTAGTGTTGAAAAACCACTTTTCGCACTTGTGTTGGTGCAGGAAATCACTTTTGCACTTGTATTAGTGTGGAAAAAACACTTTTTGCACTTGTGATAGTCTTGAAAAACCACTTTTCGCACTTGTGTTAGTGTTGAAAAACCACTTTTCGCACTTGTGTTGGTGCAGGAAACCACTTTTGCACTTGTATTAGTGTGGAAAAAACACTTTTCGCACTTGTGTTAGTGTTGAAAAACCACTTTTCGCACTTGTGTTAGTGTTGAAAAACCACTTTTCGCACTTGTGTTGGTGCAGGAAACCACTTTTGCACTTGTATTAGTGTGGAAAAAACACTTTTCGCACTTGTGTTAGTGTTGAAAAACCACTTTTCCCACTTGTGTTAGTGTTGAAAAACCACTTTTCGCACTTGTGTTAGTGTTGAAAAACCACTTTTCGCACTTGTGTTGGTGCAGGAAACCACTTTTGCACTTGTAGTAGTGTGGAAAAAACACTTTTCACACTTGTATTAGTGTTGAAAAACCACTTTTCGCACTTGTGTTAGTGTTGAAAAACCACTTTTCGCACTTGTGTTGGTGCAGGTAGCCACTTTTGCACTTGTATTAGTGGAGAAAAAACACTTTTTGCACATGTGATAGTGTTGAAAAACCACTTTTCGCACTTGTGTTAGTGTTGAAAAACCACTTTTCGCACTTGTGTTAGTGTTGAAAAAGCACTTTTCGCACTTGTGTTAGTGTTGAAAAACCACTTTTCGCACTTGTGTTAGTGTTGAAAAACCACTTTTCGCACTTGTGTTGGTGCAGGAAACCACTTTTGCACTTGTATTAGTGTGGAAAAACACTTTTCGCACTTGTGTTAGTGTTGAAAAACCACTTTTCGCACTTGTGTTAGTGTTGAAAAACCACTTTTCGCACTTGTGTTAGTGTTGAAAAACCACTTTTCGCACTTGTGTTGGTGCAGGAAACCACTTTTGCACTTGTATTAGTGTGGAAAAAACACTTTTCACACTTGTATTAGTGTTGAAAAACCACTTTTCGCACTTGTGTTAGTGTTGAAAAACCACTTTTCGCACTTGTGTTAGTGTTGAAAAACCACATTTTCGCACTTGTGTTGGTGCAGGTAACCACTTTTGCACTTGTATTAGTGGAGAAAAAATACTTTTTGCACATGTGATAGTGTTGAAAAACCACTTTTCGCACTTGTGTTAGTGTTGAAAAACCACTTTTCGCACTTTTGTTAGTGTTGAAAAACCACTTTTCGCACTTCTGTTGGTGCAGGAAACCACTTTTGCACTTGTAATAGTGTGGAAAAAACACTTTTTGCACTTGTGATAGTGTTGAAAAACCACTTTTCGCACTTGTGTTAGTGTTGAAAAACCACTTTTCGCACTTGTGTTAGTGTTGAAAAACCACTTTTCGCACCTGTGGTGGTGCAGGAAACCACTTTTGCACTTGTATTAGTGTGGACAAAACACTTTTCGCACTTGTGTTAGTGTTGAAAAACCACTTTTCGCACTTGTGTTAGTGTTGAAAAACCACTTTTCGCACTTGTGTTAGTGTTGAAAAACCACTTTTCGCACTTGTGTTGGTGCAGGAAACCACTTTTGCACTTGTATTAGTGTGGAAAATACACTTTTCGCACTTGTGTTAGTGTTGAAAAACCACTTTTCGCACTTGTGTTAGTGTTGAAAAACCACTTTTCGCACTTGTGTTGGTGCAGGAAACCACTTTTGCACTTGTATTAGTGTGGAAAAAACACTTTTCGCACTTGTGTTAGTGTTGAAAAACCACTTTTCGCACTTGTGTTAGTGTTGAAAAACCACTTTTCGCACTTGTGTTAGTGTTGAAAAACCACTTTTCGCACTTGTGTTGGTGCAGGAAACCACTTTTGCACTTGTATTAGTGTGGAAAAAACACTTTTCGCACTTGTGTTAGTGTTGAAAAACCACTTTTCGCACTTGTGTTAGTGTTGAAAACCACTTTTCGCACTTGTGTTAGTGTTGAAAAACCACTTTTCGCACTTGTGTTGGTGTAGGAAACCACTTTTGCACTTGTATTAGTGTGGAAAAAACACTTTTCGAACTTGTGTTAGTGTTGAAAAACCACTTTCGCACTTGTGTTAGTGTTGAAAAACCACTTTTCGCACTTGTGTTAGTGTTGAAAAACCACTTTTCGCACTTGTGTTGGTGCAGGAAACCACTTTTGCACTTGTATTAGTGTGGAAAAAACACTTTTTGCACTTGTGATAGTGTTGAAAAACCACTTTTCGCACTTGTGTTAGTGTTGAAAAACCACTTTTCGCACTTGTGTTAGTGTTGAAAAACCACTTTTCGCACTTGTGTTGGTGCAGGAAACCACTTTTGCACTTGTATTAGTGTGGAAAAAACACTTTTCGCACTTGTGTTAGTGTTGAAAAACCACTTTTCGCACTTGTGTTAGTGTTGAAAAACCACTTTTCGCACTTGTGTTGGGGCAGGAAACCACTTTTGCACTTGTATTAGTGTGGAAAAAACACTTTTCGCACTTGTGTTAGTGTTGAAAAACCACTTTTTGCACTTGTGTTAGTGTTGAAAAACCACTTTTCGCACTTGTGTTGGTGCAGGAAACCACTTTTGCACTTGTATTAGTGTGGAAAAAACACTTTTCGCACTTGTGTTAGTGTTGAAAAACCACTTTTCGCACTTGTGTTAGTGTTGAAAAACCACTTTTCGCACTTGTGTTAGTGTTGAAAAACCACTTTTCGCACTTGTGTTGGTGCAGGAAACCACTTTTGCACTTGTATTAGTGTGGAAAAAACACTTTTCGCACTTGTGTTAGTGTTGAAAAACCACTTTTCGCACTTGTGTTAGTGTTGAAAACCACTTTTCGCACTTGTGTTAGTGTTGAAAAACCACTTTTCGCACTTGTGTTGGTGTAGGAAACCACTTTTGCACTTGTATTAGTGTGGAAAAAACACTTTTCGAACTTGTGTTAGTGTTGAAAAACCACTTTTCGCACTTGTGTTAGTGTTGAAAAACCACTTTTCGCACTTGTGTTAGTGTTGAAAAACCACTTTTCGCACTTGTGTTGGTGCAGGAAACCACTTTTGCACTTGTATTAGTGTGGAAAAAACACTTTTTGCACTTGTGATAGTGTTGAAAAACCACTTTTCGCACTTGTGTTAGTGTTGAAAAACCACTTTTCGCACTTGTGTTAGTGTTGAAAAACCACTTTTCGCACTTGTGTTGGTGCAGGAAACCACTTTTGCACTTGTATTAGTGTGAAAAAACACTTTTCGCACTTGTGTTAGTGTTGAAAAACCACTTTTCGCACTTGTGTTAGTGTTGAAAAACCACTTTTCGCACTTGTGTTAGTGTTGAAAAACCACTTTTCGCACTTGTGTTAGTGTTGAAAAACCACTTTTCGCACTTGTGTTGGTGCAGGAAACCACTATTGCACTTGTATTAGTGTGGAAAAAACACTTTTCGCACTTGTGTTAGTGTTGAAAAACCACTTTTCGCACTTGTGTTAGTGTTGAAAAACCACTTTTCGCACTTGTGTTAGTGTTGAAAAACCACTTTTTGCACTTGTCTTGGTGCAGGAAACCACTTTTGCACTTGTAATAGTGTGGAAAAAACACTTTTTGCACTTGTGATAGTGTTGAAAAACCACTTTTTGCACTTGTGTTAGTGTTGAAAAACCACTTTTCGCACTTGTGTTAGTGTTGAAAAACCACTTTTCGCACTTGTGTTGGTGCAGGAAACCACTTTTGCACTTGTATTAGTGTGGACAAAACACTTTTCGCACTTGTGTTAGTGTTGAAAAACCACTTTTCGCACTTGTGTTAGTGTTGAAAAACCACTTTTCGCACTTGTGTTAGTGTTGAAAAACCACTTTTCGCACTTGTGTTGGTGCAGGAAACCACTTTTGCACTTGTATTAGTGTGGAAAAAACACTTTTCGCACTTGTGTTAGTGTTGAAAAAACCACTTTTCGCACTTGTGTTAGTGTTGAAAAACCACTTTTCGCACTTGTGTTAGTGTTGAAAAACCACTTTTCGCACTTTTGTTAGTGTTGAAAAACCACTTTTCGCACTTCTGTTGGTGCAGGAAACCACTTTTGCACTTGTAATAGTGTGGAAAAAACACTTTTTGCACTTGTGATAGTGTTGAAAAACCACTTTTCGCACTTGTGTTAGTGTTGAAAAACCACTTTTCGCACTTGTGTTAGTGTTGAAAAACCACTTTTCGCACCTGTGGTGGTGCAGGAAACCACTTTTGCACTTGTATTAGTGTGGACAAAACACCTTTCGCACTTGTGTTAGTGTTGAAAAACCACTTTTCGCACTTGTGTTAGTGTTGAAAAACCACTTTTCGCACTTGTGTTAGTGTTGAAAAACCACTTTTCGCACTTGTGTTGGTGCAGGAAACCACTTTTGCACTTGTATTAGTGTGGAAAATACACTTTTCGCACTTGTGTTAGTGTTGAAAAACCACTTTTCGCACTTGTGTTAGTGTTGAAAAACCACTTTTCGCACTTGTGTTGGTGCAGGAAACCACTTTTGCACTTGTATTAGTGTGGAAAAAACACTTTTCGCACTTGTGTTAGTGTTGAAAAACCACTTTTCGCACTTGTGTTAGTGTTGAAAAACCACTTTTCGCACTTGTGTTGGTGCAGGAAACCACTTTTGCACTTGTATTAGTGTGGAAAAAACACTTTTCGCAATTGTGTTAGTGTGAAAAACCACTTTTCGCACTTGTGTTAGTGTTGAAAAACCACTTTTCGCACTTGTGTTAGTGTTGAAAAACCACTTTTCGCACTTGTGTTGGTGCAGGAAACCACTTTTGCACTTGTATTATTGTGGAAAAAACACTTTTCGCACTTGTGTTAGTGTTGAAAAACCATTTTTCGCACTTGTGTTAGTGTTGAAAAACCACTTTTCGCACTTGTGTTAGTGTTGAAAAACCACTTTTCGCACTTGTGTTGGTGTAGGAAACCACTTTTGCACTTGTATTAGTGTGGAAAAAACACTTTTCGAACTTGTGTTAGTGTTGAAAAACCACTTTTCGCACTTGTGTTAGTGTTGAAAAACCACTTTTCGCACTTGTGTTAGTGTTGAAAAACCATTTTTCGCACTTGTGTTGGTGCAGGAAACCACTTTTGCACTTGTATTAGTGTGGAAAAAACACTTTTTGCACTTGTGATAGTGTTGAAAAACCACTTTTCGCAGTTGTGTTAGTGTTGAAAAACCACTTTTCGCACTTGTGTTAGTGTTGAAAAACCACTTTTCGCACTTGTGTTGGTGCAGGAAACCACTTTTGCACTTGTATTAGTGTGGAAAAAACACTTTTCGCACTTGTGTTAGTGTTGAAAAACCACTTTTCGCACTTGTGTTAGTGTTGAAAAACCACTTTTCGCACTTGTGTTGGTGCAGGAAACCACTTTTGCACTTGTATTAGTGTGGAAAAAACACTTTTCGCACTTGTGTTAGTGTTGAAAAACCACTTTTCGCACTTGTGTTAGTGTTGAAAAACCACTTTTCGCACTTGTGTTAGTGTTGAAAAACCACTTTTCGCACTTGTGTTAGTGTTGAAAAACCACTTTTCGCACTTGTGTTGGTGCAGGAAACCACTTTTGCACTTGTATTAGTGTGGAAAAAACACTTTTCGCACTTGTGTTAGTGTTGAAAAACCACTTTTCGCACTTGTGTTAGTGTTGAAAACCACTTTTCGCACTTGTGTTAGTGTTGAAAAACCACTTTTCGCACTTGTGTTGGTGTAGGAAACCACTTTTGCACTTGTATTAGTGTGGAAAAAAACACTTTTCGAACTTGTGTTAGTGTTGAAAAACCACTTTCGCACTTGTGTTAGTGTTGAAAAACCACTTTTCGCACTTGTGTTAGTGTTGAAAAACCACTTTTCGCACTTGTGTTGGTGCAGGAAACCACTTTTGCACTTGTATTAGTGTGGAAAAAACACTTTTTGCACTTGTGATAGTGTTGAAAAACCACTTTTCGCACTTGTGTTAGTGTTGAAAAACCACTTTTCGCACTTGTGTTAGTGTTGAAAAACCACTTTTCGCACTTGTGTTGGTGCAGGAAACCACTTTTGCACTTGTATTAGTGTGGAAAAAACACTTTTCGCACTTGTGTTAGTGTTGAAAAACCACTTTTCGCACTTGTGTTAGTGTTGAAAAACCACTTTTCGCACTTGTGTTGGGGCAGGAAACCACTTTTGCACTTGTATTAGTGTGGAAAAAACACTTTTCGCACTTGTGTTAGTGTTGAAAAACCACTTTTTGCACTTGGTGTTAGTGTTGAAAAACCACTTTTCGCACTTGTGTTGGTGCAGGAAACCACTTTTGCACTTGTATTAGTGTGGAAAAAACACTTTTCGCACTTGTGTTAGTGTTGAAAAACCACTTTTCGCACTTGTGTTAGTGTTGAAAAACCACTTTTCGCACTTGTGTTAGTGTTGAAAAACCACTTTTCGCACTTGTGTTGGTGCAGGAAACCACTTTTGCACTTGTATTAGTGTGGAAAAAACACTTTTCGCACTTGTGTTAGTGTTGAAAAACCACTTTTCGCACTTGTGTTAGTGTTGAAAACCACTTTTCGCACTTGTGTTAGTGTTGAAAAACCACTTTTCGCACTTGTGTTGGTGTAGGAAACCACTTTTGCACTTGTATTAGTGTGGAAAAAACACTTTTCGAACTTGTGTTAGTGTTGAAAAACCACTTTTCGCACTTGTGTTAGTGTTGAAAAACCACTTTTCGCACTTGTGTTAGTGTTGAAAAACCACTTTTCGCACTTGTGTTGGTGCAGGAAACCACTTTTGCACTTGTATTAGTGTGGAAAAAACACTTTTTGCACTTGTGATAGTGTTGAAAAACCACTTTTCGCACTTGTGTTAGTGTTGAAAAACCACTTTTCGCACTTGTGTTAGTGTTGAAAAACCACTTTTCGCACTTGTGTTGGTGCAGGAAACCACTTTTGCACTTGTATTAGTGTGGAAAAAACACTTTTCGCACTTGTGTTAGTGTTGAAAAACCACTTTTCGCACTTGTGTTAGTGTTGAAAAACCACTTTTCGCACTTGTGTTAGTGTTGAAAAACCACTTTTCGCACTTGTGTTAGTGTTGAAAAACCACTTTTCGCACTTGTGTTGGTGCAGGAAACCACTTTTGCACTTGTATTAGTGTGGAAAAAACACTTTTCGCACTTGTGTTAGTGTTGAAAAACCACTTTTCGCACTTGTGTTAGTGTTGAAAAACCACTTTTCGCACTTGTGTTAGTGTTGAAAAACCACTTTTTGCACTTGTCTTGGTGCAGGAAACCACTTTTGCACTTGTAATAGTGTGGAAAAAACACTTTTTGCACTTGTGATAGTGTTGAAAAACCACTTTTTGCACTTGTGTTAGTGTTGAAAAACCACTTTTCGCACTTGTGTTAGTGTTGAAAAACCACTTTTCGCACTTGTGTTGGTGCAGGAAACCACTTTTGCACTTGTATTAGTGTGGACAAAACACTTTTCGCACTTGTGTTAGTGTTGAAAAACCACTTTTCGCACTTGTGTTAGTGTTGAAAAACCACTTTTCGCACTTGTGTTAGTGTTGAAAAACCACTTTTCGCACTTGTGTTGGTGCAGGAAACCACTTTTGCACTTGTATTAGTGTGGAAAAAACACTTTTCGCACTTGTGTTAGTGTTGAAAAACCACTTTTCGCACTTGTGTTAGTGTTGAAAAACCACTTTTCGCACTTGTGTTAGTGTTGAAAAACCACTTTTCGCACTTTTGTTAGTGTTGAAAAACCACTTTTCGCACTTCTGTTGGTGCAGGAAACCACTTTTGCACTTGTAATAGTGTGGAAAAAACACTTTTTGCACTTGTGATAGTGTTGAAAAACCACTTTTCGCACTTGTGTTAGTGTTGAAAAACCACTTTTCGCACTTGTGTTAGTGTTGAAAAACCACTTTTCGCACCTGTGGTGGTGCAGGAAACCACTTTTGCACTTGTATTAGTGTGGACAAAACACCTTTCGCACTTGTGTTAGTGTTGAAAAACCACTTTTCGCACTTGTGTTAGTGTTGAAAAACCACTTTTCGCACTTGTGTTAGTGTTGAAAAACCACTTTTCGCACTTGTGTTGGTGCAGGAAACCACTTTTGCACTTGTATTAGTGTGGAAAATACACTTTTCGCACTTGTGTTAGTGTTGAAAAACCACTTTTCGCACTTGTGTTAGTGTTGAAAAACCACTTTTCGCACTTGTGTTGGTGCAGGAAACCACTTTTGCACTTGTATTAGTGTGGAAAAAACACTTTTCGCACTTGTGTTAGTGTTGAAAAACCACTTTTCGCACTTGTGTTAGTGTTGAAAAACCACTTTTCGCACTTGTGTTGGTGCAGGAAACCACTTTTGCACTTGTATTAGTGTGGAAAAAACACTTTTCGCAATTGTGTTAGTGTTGAAAAACCACTTTTCGCACTTGTGTTAGTGTTGAAAAACCACTTTTCGCACTTGTGTTAGTGTTGAAAAACCACTTTTCGCACTTGTGTTGGTGCAGGAAACCACTTTTGCACTTGTATTATTGTGGAAAAAACACTTTTCGCACTTGTGTTAGTGTTGAAAAACCATTTTTCGCACTTGTGTTAGTGTTGAAAAACCACTTTTCGCACTTGTGTTAGTGTTGAAAAACCACTTTTCGCACTTGTGTTGGTGTAGGAAACCACTTTTGCACTTGTATTAGTGTGGAAAAAACACTTTTCGAACTTGTGTTAGTGTTGAAAAACCACTTTTCGCACTTGTGTTAGTGTTGAAAAACCACTTTTCGCACTTGTGTTAGTGTTGAAAAACCATTTTTCGCACTTGTGTTGGTGCAGGAAACCACTTTTGCACTTGTATTAGTGTGGAAAAAACACTTTTTGCACTTGTGATAGTGTTGAAAAACCACTTTTCGCAGTTGTGTTAGTGTTGAAAAACCACTTTTCGCACTTGTGTTAGTGTTGAAAAACCACTTTTCGCACTTGTGTTGGTGCAGGAAACCACTTTTGCACTTGTATTAGTGTGGAAAAAACACTTTTCGCACTTGTGTTAGTGTTGAAAAACCACTTTTCGCACTTGTGTTAGTGTTGAAAAACCACTTTTCGCACTTGTGTTGGTGCAGGAAACCACTTTTGCACTTGTATTAGTGTGGAAAAAACACTTTTCGCACTTGTGTTAGTGTTGAAAAACCACTTTTCGCACTTGTGTTAGTGTTGAAAAACCACTTTTCGCACTTGTGTTGGTGCAGGAAACCACTTTTGCACTTGTATTAGTGTGGAAAAAACACTTTTCGCACTTGTGTTAGTGTTGAAAAACCACTTTTCGCACTTGTGTTAGTGTTGAAAAACCACTTTTCGCACTTGTGTTAGTGTTGAAAAACCACTTTTTGCACTTGTCTTGGTGCAGGAAACCACTTTTGCACTTGTATTAGTGTGGACAAAACACTTTTCGCACTTGTGTTAGTGTTGAAAAACCACTTTTCGCACTTGTATTAGTGTGGAAAAAACACTTTTCACACTTGTATTAGTGTTGAAAAACCACTTTTCGCACTTGTGTTGGTGCAGGAAACCACTTTTGCACTTGTATTAGTGTGGACAAAACACTTTTCGCACTTGTGTTAGTGTTGAAAAACCACTTTTCGCACTTGTGTTAGTGTTGAAAAACCACTTTTCGCACTTGTGTTAGTGTTGAAAAACCACTTTTCGCACTTGTGTTGGTGCAGGAAACCACTTTTGCACTTGTATTAGTGTGGAAAAAACACTTTTCGCACTTGTGTTAGTGTTGAAAAACCACTTTTCGCACCTGTGTTAGTGTTGAAAAACCACTTTTCGCACTTGTGTTAGTGTTGAAAAACCACTTTTCGCACTTGTGTTAGTGTTGAAAAACCACTTTTCGCACTTGTAATAGTGTGGAAAAAACACTTTTCGCACTTGTGTTAGTGTTGAAAAACCACTTTTCGCACTTGTGTTAGTGTTGAAAAACCACTTTTCGCACTTGTGTTAGTGTTGAAAAACCACTTTTTGCACTTGTCTTGGTGCAGGAAACCACTTTTGCACTTGTATTAGTGGAGAAAAAACACTTTTTGCACATGTGATAGTGTTGAAAAACCACTTTTCGCACTTGTGTTAGTGTTGAAAAACCACTTTTCGCACTTTTGTTAGTGTTGAAAAACCACTTTTCGCACTTCTGTTGGTGCAGGAAACCACTTTTGCACTTGTAATAGTGTGGAAAAAACACTTTTTGCACTTGTGATAGTGTTGAAAAACCACTTTTCGCACTTGTGTTAGTGTTGAAAAACCACTTTTCGCACTTGTGTTAGTGTTGAAAAACCACTTTTCGCACCTGTGGTGGTGCAGGAAACCACTTTTGCACTTGTATTAGTGTGGACAAAACACTTTTCGCACTTGTGTTAGTGTTGAAAAACCACTTTTCGCACTTGTGTTAGTGTTGAAAATCCACTTTTCGCACTTGTGTTAGTGTTGAAAAACCACTTTTCGCACTTGTGTTGGTGCAGGAAACCACTTTCGCACTTGTATTAGTGTGGAAAATACACTTTTCGCACTTGTGTTAGTGTTGAAAAACCACTTTTCGCACTTGTGTTAGTGTTGAAAAACCACTTTTCGCACTTGTGTTGGTGCAGGAAACCACTTTTGCACTTGTATTAGTGTGGAAAAAACACTTTTCGCACTTGTGTTAGTGTTGAAAAACCACTTTTCGCACTTGTGTTAGTGTTGAAAAACCACTTTTCGCACTTTTGTTGGTGCAGGAAACCACTTTTGCACTTGTATTAGTGTGGAAAAAACACTTTTCGCACTTGTGTTAGTGTTGAAAAACCACTTTTCGCACTTGTGTTAGTGTTGAAAAACCACTTTTCGCACTTGTGTTAGTGTTGAAAAACCACTTTTCGCACTTGTGTTGGTGCAGGAAACCACTTTTGCACTTGTATTAGTGTGGAAAAAACACTTTTCGCACTTGTGTTAGTGTTGAAAAACCACTTTTCGCACTTGTGTTAGTGTTGAAAAACCACTTTTCGCACTTGTGTTAGTGTTGAAAAACCACTTTTCGCACTTGTGTTGGTGTAGGAAACCACTTTTGCACTTGTATTAGTGTGGAAAAAACACTTTTCGAACTTGTGTTAGTGTTGAAAAACCACTTTTCGCACTTGTGTTAGTGTTGAAAAACCACTTTTCGCACTTGTGTTAGTGTTGAAAAACCACTTTTCGCACTTGTGTTGGTGCAGGAAACCACTTTTGCACTTGTATTAGTGTGGAAAAAACACTTTTTGCACTTGTGATAGTGTTGAAAAACCACTTTTCGCACTTGTGTTAGTGTTGAAAAACCACGTTTTGCACTTGTGTTAGTGTTGAAAAACCACTTTTCGCACTTGTGTTGGTGTAGGAAACCACTTTTGCACTTGTATTAGTGTGGAAAAAACACTTTTCGAACTTGTGTTAGTGTTGAAAAACCACTTTTTGCACTTGTGTTAGTGTTGAAAAACCACTTTTCGCACTTGTGTTAGTGTTGAAAAACCACTTTTCGCACTTGTGTTAGTGTTGAAAAACCACTTTTCGCACTTGTGTTGGTGCAGGAAACCACGTTTGCACTTGTATTAGTGTGGAAAAACACTTTTCGCACTTGTGTTAGTGTTGAAAAACCACTTTTCGCACTTGTGTTAGTGTTGAAAAACCACTTTTCGCACTTGTGTTAGTGTTGAAAAACCACTTTTTGCACTTGTCTTGGTGCAGGAAACCACTTTTGCACTTGTAATAGTGTGGAAAAAACGACTTTTTGCACTTGTGATAGTGTTGAAAAACCACTTTTCGCACTTGTGTTAGTGTTGAAAAACCACTTTTCGCACTTGTGTTAGTGTTGAAAAACCACTTTTCGCACTTGTGTTGGTGCAGGAAACCACTTTTGCACTTGTATTAGTGTGGACAAAACACTTTTCGCACTTGTGTTAGTGTTGAAAAACCACTTTTCGCACTTGTGTTAGTGTTGAAAAACCACTTTTCGCACTTGTGTTAGTGTTGAAAAACCACTTTTCGCACTTGTGTTGGTGCAGGAAACCACTTTTGCACTTGTATTAGTGTGGAAAAAACACTTTTCGTACTTGTGTTAGTGTTGAAAAACCACTTTTCGCACTTGTGTTAGTGTTGAAAAACCACTTTTCGCACTTGTGTTAGTGTTGAAAAACCACTTTTCGCACTTGTGTTAGTGTTGAAAAACCACTTTTCGCACTTGTGTTGGTGCAGGAAACCACTTTTGCACTTCTATTAGTGTGGAAAAACACTTTTCGCACTTGTGTTAGTGTTGAAAAACCACTTTTCGCACTTGTGTTAGTGTTGAAAAACCACTTTTCACACTTGTGTTAGTGTTGAAAAACCACTTTTCGCACTTGTGTTGGTGCAGGAAACCACTTTTGCACTTGTATTAGTGTGGAAAAAACACTTTTCACACTTGTATTAGTGTTGAAAAACCACTTTTCGCACTTGTGTTAGTGTTGAAAAACCACTTTTCGCACTTGTGTTAGTGTTGAAAAACCACTTTTCGCACTTGTGTTGGTGCAGGTAACCACTTTTGCACTTGTATTAGTGGAGAAAAAACACTTTTTGCACATGTGATAGTGTTGAAAAACCACTTTTCGCACTTGTGTTAGTGTTGAAAAACCACTTTTCGCACTTTTGTTAGTGTTGAAAAACCACTTTTCGCACTTCTGTTGGTGCAGGAAACCACTTTTGCACTTGTAATAGTGTGGAAAAAACACTTTTTGCACTTGTGATAGTGTTGAAAAACCACTTTTCGCACTTGTGTTAGTGTTGAAAAACCACTTTTCGCACTTGTGTTAGTGTTGAAAAACCACTTTTCGCACCTGTGGTGGTGCAGGAAACCACTTTTGCACTTGTATTAGTGTGGACAAAACACTTTTCGCACTTGTGTTAGTGTTGAAAAACCACTTTTCGCACTTGTGTTAGTGTTGAAAAACCACTTTTCGCACTTGTGTTAGTGTTGAAAAACCACTTTTCGCACTTGTGTTGGTGCAGGAAACCACTTTTGCACTTGTATTAGTGTGGAAAATACACTTTTCGCACTTGTGTTAGTGTTGAAAAACCACTTTTCGCACTTGTGTTAGTGTTGAAAAACCACTTTTCGCACTTGTGTTGGTGCAGGAAACCACTTTTGCACTTGTATTAGTGTGGAAAAAACACTTTTCGCACTTGTGTTAGTGTTGAAAAACCGCTTTTCGCACTTTTGTTGGTGCAGGAAACCACTTTTGCACTTGTATTAGTGTGGAAAAAACACTTTTCGCACTTATGTTAGTGTTGAAAAACCACTTTTCGCACTTGTGTTAGTGTTGAAAAACCACTTTTCGCACTTGTGTTAGTGTTGAAAAACCACTTTTCGCACTTGTGTTGGTGCAGGAAACCACTTTTGCACTTGTATTAGTGTGGAAAAAACACTTTTCGCACTTGTGTTAGTGTTGAAAAACCACTTTTCGCACTTGTGTTAGTGTTGAAAAACCACTTTTCGCACTTGTGTTAGTGTTGAAAAACCACTTTTCGCACTTGTGTTGGTGTAGGGAACCACTTTTGCACTTGTATTAGTGTGGAAAAAACACTTTTCGAACTTGTGTTAGTGTTGAAAAACCACTTTTCGCACTTGTGTTAGTGTTGAAAAACCACTTTTCGCACTTGTGTTAGTGTTGAAAAACCACTTTTCGCACTTGTGTTGGTGCAGGAAACCACTTTTGCACTTGTATTAGTGTGGAAAAAACACTTTTTGCACTTGTGATAGTGTTGAAAAACCACTTTTCGCACTTGTGTTAGTGTTGAAAAACCACTTTTCGCACTTGTGTTAGTGTTGAAAAACCACTTTTCGCACTTGTGTTGGTGCAGGAAACCACTTTTGCACTTGTATTAGTGTGGAAAAAACACTTTTCGCACTTGTGTTAGTGTTGAAAAACCACTTTTCGCACTTGTGTTAGTGTTGAAAAACCACTTTTCGCACTTGTGTTGGTGCAGGAAACCACTTTTGCACTTGTATTAGTGTGGAAAAAACACTTTTCGCACTTGTGTTAGTGTTGAAAAACCACTTTTCGCACTTGTGTTAGTGTTGAAAAACCACTTTTCGCACTTGTGTTGGTGCAGGAAACCACTTTTGCACTTGTATTAGTGTGGAATAAACACTTTTCTCCCTTGTGTTAGTGTTGAAAAACCACTTTTCGCACTTGTGTTAGTGTTGAAAAACCACTTTTCGCACTTGTGTTAGTGTTGAAAAACCACTTTTTGCACTTGTCTTGGTGCAGGAAACCACTTTTGCACTTGTAATAGTGTGGAAAAAACACTTTTTGCACTTGTGATAGTGTTGAAAAACCACTTTTCGCACTTCTGTTAGTGTTGAAAAACCACTTTTCGCACTTGTGTTAGTGTTGAAAAACCACTTTTCGCACTTGTGTTGGTGCAGGAAACCACTTTTGCACTTGTATTAGTGTGGACAAAACACTTTTCGCACTTGTGTTAGTGTTGAAAAACCACTTTTCGCACTTGTGTTAGTGTTGAAAAACCACTTTTCGCACTTGTGTTAGTGTTGAAAAACCACTTTTCGCACTTGTGTTAGTGTTGAAAAACGACTTTTCGCACTTGTGTTAGTGTTGAAAAACCACTTTTCGCACTTGTGTTAGTGTTGAAAAACCACTTTTTGCACTTGTCTTGGTGCAGGAAACCACTTTTGCACTTGTATTAGTGGAGAAAAAACACTTTTGCACTTGTAATAGTGTGGAAAAAACACTTTTTGCACTTGTGATAGTGTTGAAAAACCACTTTTCGCACTTGTGTTAGTGTTGAAAAACCACTTTTCGCACTTGTGTTAGTGTTGAAAAACCACTTTTCGCACCTGTGGTGGTGCAGGAAACCACTTTTGCACTTGTATTAGTGTGGACAAAACACTTTTCGCACTTGTGTTAGTGTTGAAAAACCACTTTTCGCACTTGTGTTAGTGTTGAAAAACCACTTTTCGCACTTGTGTTAGTGTTGAAAAACCACTTTTCGCACTTGTGTTGGTGCAGGAAACCACTTTTGCACTTGTATTAGTGTGGAAAATACACTTTTCGCACTTGTGTTAGTGTTGAAAAACCACTTTTCGCACTTGTGTTAGTGTTGAAAAACCACTTTTCGCACTTGTGTTGGTGCAGGAAACCACTTTTGCACTTGTATTAGTGTGGAAAAAACACTTTTCGCACTTGTGTTAGTGTTGAAAAACCACTTTTCGCACTTGTGTTAGTGTTGAAAAACCACTTTTCGCACTTTTGTTGGTGCAGGAAACCACTTTTGCACTTGTATTAGTGTGGAAAAAACACTTTTCGCACTTGTGTTAGTGTTGAAAAACCACTTTTCGCACTTGTGTTAGTGTTGAAAAACCACTTTTCGCACTTGTGTTAGTGTTGAAAAACCACTTTTCGCACTTGTGTTGGTGCAGGAAACCACTTTTGCACTTGTATTAGTGTGGAAAAAACACTTTTCGCACTTGTGTTAGTGTTGAAAAACCACTTTTCGCACTTGTGTTAGTGTTGAAAAACCACTTTTCGCACTTGTGTTAGTGTTGAAAAACCACTTTTCGCACTTGTGTTGGTGTAGGAAACCACTTTTGCACTTGTATTAGTGTGGAAAAAACACTTTTCGAACTTGTGTTAGTGTTGAAAAACCACTTTTCGCACTTGTGTTAGTGTTGAAAAACCACTTTTCGCACTTGTGTTAGTGTTGAAAAACCACTTTTCGCACTTGTGTTGGTGCAGGAAACCACTTTTGCACTTGTATTAGTGTGGAAAAAACACTTTTTGCACTTGTGATAGTGTTGAAAAACCACTTTTCGCACTTGTGTTAGTGTTGAAAAACCACTTTTTGCACTTGTGTTAGTGTTGAAAAACCACTTTTCGCACTTGTGTTAGTGTTGAAAAACCACTTTTCGCACTTGTGTTGGTGCAGGAAACCACTTTTGCACTTGTATTAGTGTGGAAAAAACACTTTTCGCACTTGTGTTAGTGTTGAAAAACCACTTTTCGCACTTGTGTTAGTGTTGAAAAACCACTTTTCGCACTTGTGTTGGTGCAGGAAACCACTTTTGCACTTGTATTAGTGTGCAAAAAACACTTTTCGCACTTGTGTTAGTGTTGAAAAACCACTTTTCGCACTTGTGTTAGTGTTGAAAAACCACTTTTCGCACTTGTGTTGGTGCAGGAAACCACTTTTGCACTTGTATTAGTGTGGAAAAAACACTTTTCGCACTTGTGTTAGTGTTGAAAAACCACTTTTCGCACTTGTCTTGGTGCAGGAAACCACTTTTGCACTTGTAATAGTGTGGAAAAAACACTTTTCGCACTTGTGTTAGTGTTGAAAAACCACTTTTCGCACTTGTGTTAGTGTTGAAAAACCACTTTTCGCACTTGTGTTGGTGCAGGAAACCACTTTTGCACTTGTATTAGTGTGGAAAAAACACTTTTCGCACTTGTGTTAGTGTTGAAAAACCACTTTTCGCACTTGTCTTGGTGCAGGAAACCACTTTTGCACTTGTAATAGTGTGGAAAAAACACTTTTTGCACTTGTATTAGTGTGGACAAAACACTTTTCGCACTTGTGTTAGTGTTGAAAAACCACTTTTCGCACTTGTGTTAGTGTTGAAAAACCACTTTTCGCACTTGTGTTAGTGTTGAAAAACCACTTTTCGCACTTGTGTTGGTGCAGGAAACCACTTTTGCACTTGTATTAGTGTGGAAAAAACACTTTTCGCACTTGTGTTAGTGTTGAAAAACCACTTTTCACACTTGTGTTAGTGTTGAAAAACCACTTTTCGCACTTGTGTTGGTGCAGGAAACCACTTTTACACTTGTATTAGTGTGGAAAAAACACTTTTCACACTTGTGTTAGTGTTGAAAAACCACTTTTCGCACTTGTGTTAGTGTTGAAAAACCACTTTTCGCACTTGTGTTGGTGCAGGAAACCACTTTTGCACTTGTATTAGTGTGGAAAAAACACTTTTCGCGCTTGTGTTAGTGTTGAAAAACCACTTTTCGCACTTGTGTTAGTGTTGAAAAACCACTTTTCGCACTTGTGTTCGTGTTGAAAAACCACTTTTCGCACTTGTGTTGGTGCAGGAAACCACTTTTGCACTTGTATTAGTGTGGACAAAACACTTTTCGCACTTGTGTTAGTGTTGAAAAACCACTTTTCGCACTTGTGTTAGTGTTGAAAAACCACTTTCGCACTTGTGTTGGTGCAGGAAACCACTTTTGCACTTGTATTAGTGTGGAAAAACACTTTTCGCACTTGTGTTAGTGTTGAAAAACCACTTTTCGCACTTGTGTTAGTGTTGAAAAACCACTTTTCGCACTTGTGTTAGTGTTGAAAAACCACTTTTCGCACTTGTGTTGGTGCAGGAAACCACTTTTGCACTTGTATTAGTGTGGAAAAAAACACTTTTCACACTTGTATTAGTGTTGAAAAACCACTTTTCGCACTTGTGTTAGTGTTGAAAAACCACTTTTCGCACTTTTGTTAGTGTTGAAAAACCACTTTTCGCACTTGTGTTAGTGCAGGTAACCACTTTTGCACTTGTATTAGTGGAGAAAAAACACTTTTTGCACATGTGATAGTGTTGAAAAACCACTTTTCGCACTTGTGTTAGTGTTGAAAAACCACTTTTCGCACTTGTGTTACTGTTGAAAAACCACTTTTCGCACTTCTGTTGGTGCAGGAAACCACTTTTGCACTTGTAATAGTGTGGAAAAAACACTTTTTGCACTTGTGATAGTGTTGAAAAACCACTTTTCGCACTTGTGTTAGTGTTGAAAAACCACTTTTCGCACTTGTGTTAGTGTTGAAAAACCACTTTTCGCACTTGTGTTGGTGCAGGAAACCACTTTTGCACTTGTATTAGTGTGGAAAAAACACTTTTCGCACTTGTGTTAGTGTTGAAAAACCACTTTTCGCACTTGTGTTAGTGTTGAAAAACCACTTTTCGCACTTGTGTTGGTGCAGGAAACCACTTTTACACTTGTATTAGTGTGGAAAAAACACTTTTCGCACTTGTGTTAGTGTTGAAAAACCACTTTTCGCACTTGTGTTAGTGTTGAAAAACCACTTTTCGCACTTGTGTTGGTGCAGGAAACCACTTTTGCACTTGTATTAGTGTGGAAAAAACACTTTTCGCGCTTGTGTTAGTGTTGAAAAACCACTTTTCGCACTTGTGTTAGTGTTGAAAAACTACTTTTCGCACTTGTGTTAGTGTTGAAAAACCACTTTTCGCACTTGTGTTGGTGCAGGAAACCACTTTTGCACTTGTATTAGTGTGGACAAAACACTTTTCGCACTTGTGTTAGTGTTGAAAAACCACTTTTCGCACTTGTGTTAGTGTTGAAAAACCACTTTTCGCACTTGTGTTAGTGTTGAAAAACCACTTTTCGCACTTGTGTTGGTGCAGGAAACCACTTTTGCACTTGTATTAGTGTGGAAAAACACTTTTCGCACTTGTGTTAGTGTTGAAAAACCACTTTTCGCACTTGTGTTAGTGTTGAAAAACCACTTTTCGCACTTGTGTTATTGTTGAAAAACCACTTTTCGCACTTGTGTTGGTGCAGGAAACCACTTTTGCACTTGTATTAGTGTGGAAAAAACACTTTTCACACTTGTATTAGTGTTGAAAAACCACTTTTCACACTTTTGTTGGTGCAGGAAACCACTTTTCGCACTTGTGTTGGTGCAGGTAACCACTTTTGCACTTGTATTAGTGGAGAAAAAACACTTTTTGCACATGTGATAGTGTTGAAAAACCACTTTTCGCACTTGTGTTAGTGTTGAAAAACCACTTTTCGCACTTGTGTTAGTGTTGAAAAACCACTTTTCGCACTTCTGTTGGTGCAGGAAACCACTTTTGCACTTGTAATAGTGTGGAAAAAACACTTTTTGCACTTGTGATAGTGTTGAAAAACCACTTTTCGCACTTGTGTTAGTGTTGAAAAACCACTTTTCGCACTTGTGTTAGTGTTGAAAAACCACTTTTCGCACTTGTGTTGGTGCAGGAAACCACTTTTGCACTTGTATTAGTGTGGAAAAACACTTTTCGCACTTGTGTTAGTGTTGAAAAACCACTTTTCGCACTTGTGTTAGTGTTGAAAAACCACTTTTCGCACTTGTGTTAGTGTTGAAAAACCACTTTTTGCACTTGTCTTGGTGCAGGAAACCACTTTTGCACTTGTAATAGTGTGGAAAAAACACTTTTTGCACTTGTGATAGTGTTGAAAAACCACTTTTCGCACTTGTGTTAGTGTTGAAAAACCACTTTTCGCACTTGTGTTAGTGTTGAAAAACCACTTTTCGCACTTGTGTTGGTGCAGGAAACCACTTTTGCACTTGTATTAGTGTGGACAAAACACTTTTCGCACTTGTGTTAGTGTTGAAAAACCACTTTTCGCACTTGTGTTAGTGTTGAAAAACCACTTTTCGCACTTGTGTTAGTGTTGAAAAACCACTTTTCGCACTTGTGTTGGTGCAGGAAACCACTTTTGCACTTGTATTAGTGTGGAAAAAACACTTTTCGCACTTGTGTTAGTGTTGAAAAACCACTTTTCGCACTTGTGTTAGTGTTGAAAAACCACTTTTCGCACTTGTGTTAGTGTTGAAAAACCACTTTTCGCACTTGTGTTAGTGTTGAAAAACCACTTTTCGCACTTGTGTTGGTGCAGGAAACCACTTTTGCACTTGTATTAGTGTGGAAAAAACACTTTTCGCACTTGTGTTAGTGTTGAAAAACCACTTTTCGCACTTGTGTTAGTGTTGAAAAACCACTTTTCGCACTTGTGTTGGTGCAGGAAACCACTTTTACACTTGTATTAGTGTGGAAAAACACTTTTCGCACTTGTGTTAGTGTTGAAAAACCACTTTTCGCACTTGTGTTAGTGTTGAAAAACCACTTTTCGCACTTGTGTTGGTGCAGGAAACCACTTTTGCACTTGTATTAGTGTGGAAAAAACACTTTTCGCGCTTGTGTTAGTGTTGAAAAACCACTTTTCGCACTTGTGTTAGTGTTGAAAAACTACTTTTCGCACTTGTGTTAGTGTTGAAAAACCACTTTTCGCACTTGTGTTGGTGCAGGAAACCACTTTTGCACTTGTATTAGTGTGGACAAAACACTTTTCGCACTTGTGTTAGTGTTGAAAAACCACTTTTCGCACTTGTGTTAGTGTTGAAAAACCACTTTTCCGCACTTGTGTTAGTGTTGAAAAACCACTTTTCGCACTTGTGTTGGTGCAGGAAACCACTTTTGCACTTGTATTAGTGTGGAAAAACACTTTTCGCACTTGTGTTAGTGTTGAAAAACCACTTTTCGCACTTGTGTTAGTGTTGAAAAACCACTTTTCGCACTTGTGTTATTGTTGAAAAACCACTTTTCGCACTTGTGTTGGTGCAGTAAACCACTTTTGCACTTGTATTAGTGTGGAAAAAACACTTTTCACACTTGTATTAGTGTTGAAAAACCACTTTTCGCACTTGTGTTAGTGTTGAAAAACCACTTTTCACACTTTTGTTGGTGCAGGAAACCACTTTTCGCACTTGTGTTGGTGCAGGTAACCACTTTTGCACTTGTATTAGTGGAGAAAAAACACTTTTTGCACATGTGATAGTGTTGAAAAACCACTTTTCGCACTTGTGTTAGTGTTGAAAAACCACTTTTCGCACTTGTGTTAGTGTTGAAAAACCACTTTTCGCACTTCTGTTGGTGCAGGAAACCACTTTTGCACTTGTAATAGTGTGGAAAAAACACTTTTTGCACTTGTGATAGTGTTGAAAAACCACTTTTCGCACTTGTGTTAGTGATGAAAAACCACTTTTCGCACTTGTGTTAGTGTTGAAAAACCACTTTTCGCACTTGTGTTGGTGCAGGAAACCACTTTTGCACTTGTATTAGTGTGGAAAAAACACTTTTCGCACTTGTGTTAGTGTTGAAAAACCACTTTTCGCACTTGTGTTAGTGTTGAAAAACCACTTTTCGCACTTGTGTTAGTGTTGAAAAACCACTTTTCGCACTTGTGTTAGTGTTGAAAAACCACTTTTCGCACTTGTGTTGGTGCAGGAAACCACTTTTGCACTTGTATTAGTGTGGAAAAACACTTTTCGCACTTGTGTTAGTGTTGAAAAACCACTTTTCGCACTTGTGTTAGTGTTGAAAAACCACTTTTCGCACTTGTGTTAGTGTTGAAAAACCACTTTTCGCACTTGTGTTGGTGCAGGAAACCACTTTTGCACTTGTATTAGTGTGGAAAAAACACTTTTCACACTTGTATTAGTGTTGAAAAACCACTTTTCGCACTTGTGTTAGTGTTGAAAAACCACTTTTCGCACTTGTGTTAGTGTTGAAAAACCACTTTTCGCACTTGTGTTGGTGCAGGTAACCACTTTTGCACTTGTATTAGTGGAGAAAAAACACTTTTTGCACATGTGATAGTGTTGAAAAACCACTTTTCGCACTTGTGTTAGTATTGAAAAACCACTTTTCGCACTTGTGTTAGTGTTGAAAAACCACTTTTCGCACTTGTGTTGGTGCAGGAAACCACTTTTGCACTTGTATTAGTGTGGAAAAAACACTTTTCGCACTTGTGTTAGTGTTGAAAAACCACTTTTCGCACTTGTGTTAGTGTTGAAAAACCACTTTTCGCACTTGTGTTGGTGCAGGAAACCACTTTTGCACTTGTATTAGTGTGGAAAAAACACTTTTCGCACTTGTGTTAGTGTTGAAAAACCACTTTTCGCACTTGTGTTAGTGTTGAAAAACCACTTTTCGCACTTGTGTTGGTGCAGGAAACCACTTTTGCACTTGTATTAGTGTGGAAAAAACACTTTTCGCACTTGTGTTAGTGTTGAAAAACCACTTTTCGCACTTGTGTTAGTGTTGAAAAACCACTTTTCGCACTTGTGTTAGTGTTGAAAAACCACTTTTTGCACTTGTCTTGGTGCAGGAAACCACTTTTGCACTTGTAATAGTGTGGAAAAAACACTTTTTGCACTTGTGATAGTGTTGAAAAACCACTTTTCGCACTTCTGTTAGTGTTGAAAAACCACTTTTCGCACTTGTGTTAGTGTTGAAAAACCACTTTTCGCACTTGTGTTGGTGCAGGAAACCACTTTTGCACTTGTATTAGTGTGGACAAAACACTTTTCGCACTTGTGTTAGTGTTGAAAAACCACTTTTCGCACTTGTGTTAGTGTTGAAAAACCACTTTTCGCACTTGTGTTAGTGTTGAAAAACCACTTTTCGCACTTGTGTTGGTGCAGGAAACCACTTTTGCACTTGTAATAGTGTGGAAAAAACACTTTTTGCACTTGTGATAGTGTTGAAAAACCACTTTTCGCACTTGTGTTAGTGTTGAAAAACCACTTTTCGCACTTGTGTTAGTGTTGAAAAACCACTTTTCGCACTTCTGTTGGTGCAGGAAACCACTTTTGCACTTGTAATAGTGTGGAAAAAACACTTTTTGCACTTGTGATAGTGTTGAAAAACCACTTTTCGCACTTGTGTTAGTGTTGAAAAACCACTTTTCGCACTTGTGTTAGTGTTGAAAAACCACTTTTCGCACTTGTGTTGGTGCAGGAAACCACTTTTGCACTTGTATTAGTGTGGAAAAACACTTTTCGCACTTGTGTTAGTGTTGAAAAACCACTTTTCGCACTTGTGTTAGTGTTGAAAAACCACTTTTCGCACTTGTGTTAGTGTTGAAAAACCACTTTTTGCACTTGTCTTGGTGCAGGAAACCACTTTTGCACTTGTAATAGTGTGGAAAAAACACTTTTTGCACTTGTGATAGTGTTGAAAAACCACTTTTCGCACTTGTGTTAGTGTTGAAAAACCACTTTTCGCACTTGTGTTAGTGTTGAAAAACCACTTTTCGCACTTGTGTTGGTGCAGGAAACCACTTTTGCACTTGTATTAGTGTGGACAAAACACTTTTTGCACTTGTGTTAGTGTTGAAAAACCACTTTTCGCACTTGTGTTAGTGTTGAAAAACCACTTTTCGCACTTGTGTTAGTGTTGAAAAACCACTTTTCGCACTTGTGTTGGTGCAGGAAACCACTTTTGCACTTGTATTAGTGTGGAAAAAACACTTTTCGCACTTGTGTTAGTGTTGAAAAACCACTTTTCGCACTTGTGTTAGTGTTGAAAAACCACTTTTCGCACTTGTGTTAGTGTTGAAAAACCACTTTTCGCACTTGTGTTAGTGTTGAAAAACCACTTTTCGCACTTGTGTTGGTGCAGGAAACCACTTTTGCACTTGTATTAGTGTGGAAAAACACTTTTCGCACTTGTGTTAGTGTTGAAAAACCACTTTTCGCACTTGTGTTAGTGTTGAAAAACCACTTTTCGCACTTGTGTTAGTGTTGAAAAACCACTTTTCGCACTTGTGTTGGTGCAGGAAACCACTTTTGCACTTGTATTAGTGTGGAAAAAACACTTTTCACACTTGTATTAGTGTTGAAAAACCACTTTTCGCACTTGTGTTAGTGTTGAAAAACCACTTTTCGCACTTGTGTTAGTGTTGAAAAACCACTTTTCGCACTTGTGTTGGTGCAGGTAACCACTTTTGCACTTGTATTAGTGGAGAAAAAACACTTTTTGCACATGTGATAGTGTTGAAAAACCACTTTTCGCACTTGTGTTAGTGTTGAAAAACCACTTTTCGCACTTTTGTTAGTGTTGAAAAACCACTTTTCGCACTTCTGTTGGTGCAGGAAACCACTTTTGCACTTGTAATAATGTGGAAAAAACACTTTTTGCACTTGTGATAGTGTTGAAAAACCACTTTTCGCACTTGTGTTAGTGTTGAAAAACCACTTTTCGCACTTGTGTTAGTGTTGAAAAACCACTTTTCGCACATGTGGTGGTGCAGGAAACCACTTTTGCACTTGTATTAGTGTGGACAAAACACTTTTCGCACTTGTGTTAGTGTTGAAAAACCACTTTTCGCACTTGTGTTAGTGTTGAAAAACCACTTTTCGCACTTGTGTTAGTGTTGAAAAACCACTTTTCGCACTTGTGTTGGTGCAGGAAACCACTTTTGCACTTGTATTAGTGTGGAAAATACACTTTTCGCACTTGTGTTAGTGTTGAAAAACCACTTTTCGCACTTGTGTTAGTGTTGAAAAACCACTTTTCGCACTTGTGTTGGTGCAGGAAACCACTTTTGCACTTGTATTAGTGTGGAAAAAACACTTTTCGCACTTGTGTTAGTGTTGAAAAACCACTTTTCGCACTTTTGTTGGTGCAGGAAACCACTTTTGCACTTGTATTAGTGTGGAAAAAACACTTTTCGCACTTGTGTTAGTGTTGAAAAACCACTTTTCGCACTTGTGTTAGTGTTGAAAAACCACTTTTCGCACTTGTGTTAGTGTTGAAAAACCACTTTTCGCACTTGTGTTGGTGCAGGAAACCACTTTTGCACTTGTATTAGTGTGGAAAAACACTTTTCGCACTTGTGTTAGTGTTGAAAAACCACTTTTCGCACTTGTGTTAGTGTTGAAAAACCACTTTTCGCACTTGTGTTAGTGTTGAAAAACCACTTTTCGCACTTGTGTTGGTGCAGGAAACCACTTTTGCACTTGTATTAGTGTGGAAAAAACACTTTTCGAACTTGTGTTAGTGTTGAAAAACCACTTTTCGCACTTGTGTTAGTGTTGAAAAACCACTTTTCGCACTTGTGTTAGTGTTGAGAAACCACTTTTCGCACTTGTGTTGGTGCAGGAAACCACTTTTGCACTTGTATTAGTGTGGAAAAAACACTTTTTGCACTTGTGATAGTGTTGAAAAACCACTTTTCGCACTTGTGTTAGTGTTGAAAAACCACTTTTCGCACTTGTGTTAGTGTTGAAAAACCACTTTTCGCACTTGTGTTGGTGCAGGAAACCACTTTTGCACTTGTATTAGTGTGGAAAAAACACTTTTCGCACTTGTGTTAGTGTTGAAAAACCACTTTTCGCACTTGTGTTAGTGTTGAAAAACCACTTTTCGCACTTGTGTTGGTGCAGGAAACCACTTTTGCACTTGTATTAGTGTGGAAAAAACACTTTTCGCACTTGTGTTAGTGTTGAAAAACCACTTTTCGCACTTGTGTTAGTGTTGAAAAACCACTTTTCGCACTTGTGTTGGTGCAGGAAACCACTTTTGCACTTGTATTAGTGTGGAAAAAACACTTTTCGCACTTGTGTTAGTGTTGAAAAACCACTTTTCGCACTTGTGTTAGTGTTGAAAAACCACTTTTCGCACTTGTGTTAGTGTTGAAAAACCACTTTTTGCACTTGTCTTGGTGCAGGAAACCACTTTTGCACTTGTAATAGTGTGGAAAAAACACTTTTTGCACTTGTGATAGTGTTGAAAAACCACTTTTCGCACTTCTGTTAGTGTTGAAAAACCACTTTTCGCACTTGTGTTAGTGTTGAAAAACCACTTTTCGCACTTGTGTTGGTGCAGGAAACCACTTTTGCACTTGTATTAGTGTGGACAAAACACTTTTCGCACTTGTGTTAGTGTTGAAAAACCACTTTTCGCACTTGTGTTAGTGTTGAAAAACCACTTTTCGCACTTGTGTTAGTGTTGAAAAACCACTTTTCGCACTTGTGTTGGTGCAGGAAACCACTTTTGCACTTGTATTAGTGTGGAAAAAACACTTTTCGCACTTGTGTTAGTGTTGAAAAACCACTTTTCGCACTTGTGTTAGTGTTGAAAAACGACTTTTCGCACTTGTGTTAGTGTTGAAAAACCACTTTTCGCACTTGTGTTAGTGTTGAAAAACCACTTTTTGCACTTGTCTTGGTGCAGGAAACCACTTTTGCACTTGTATTAGTGGAGAAAAAACACTTTTTGCACATGTGATAGTGTTGAAAAACCACTTTTCGCACTTGTGTTAGTGTTGAAAAACCACTTTTCGCACTTTTGTTAGTGTTGAAAAACCACTTTTCGCACTTCTGTTGGTGCAGGAAACCACTTTTGCACTTGTAATAGTGTGGAAAAAACACTTTTTGCACTTGTGATAGTGTTGAAAAACCACTTTTCGCACTTGTGTTAGTGTTGAAAAACCACTTTTCGCACTTGTGTTAGTGTTGAAAAACCACTTTTTGCACTTGTCTTGGTGCAGGAAACCACTTTTGCACTTGTAATAGTGTGGAAAAAACACTTTTTGCACTTGTGATAGTGTTGAAAAACCACTTTTCGCACTTCTGTTAGTGTTGAAAAACCACTTTTCGCACTTGTGTTAGTGTTGAAAAACCACTTTTCGCACTTGTGTTGGTGCAGGAAACCACTTTTGCACTTGTATTAGTGTGGACAAAACACTTTTCGCACTTGTGTTAGTGTTGAAAAACCACTTTTCGCACTTGTGTTAGTGTTGAAAAACCACTTTTCGCACTTGTGTTAGTGTTGAAAAACCACTTTTCGCACTTGTGTTGGTGCAGGAAACCACTTTTGCACTTGTAATAGTGTGGAAAAAACACTTTTTGCACTTGTGATAGTGTTGAAAAACCACTTTTCGCACTTGTGTTAGTGTTGAAAAACCACTTTTCGCACTTGTGTTAGTGTTGAAAAACCACTTTTCGCACTTCTGTTGGTGCAGGAAACCACTTTTGCACTTGTAATAGTGTGGAAAAAACACTTTTTGCACTTGTGATAGTGTTGAAAAACCACTTTTCGCACTTGTGTTAGTGTTGAAAAACCACTTTTCGCACTTGTGTTAGTGTTGAAAAACCACTTTTCGCACTTGTGTTGGTGCAGGAAACCACTTTTGCACTTGTATTAGTGTGGAAAAACACTTTTCGCACTTGTGTTAGTGTTGAAAAACCACTTTTCGCACTTGTGTTAGTGTTGAAAAACCACTTTTCGCACTTGTGTTAGTGTTGAAAAACCACTTTTTGCACTTGTCTTGGTGCAGGAAACCACTTTTGCACTTGTAATAGTGTGGAAAAACACTTTTTGCACTTGTGATAGTGTTGAAAAACCACTTTTCGCACTTGTGTTAGTGTTGAAAAACCACTTTTCGCACTTGTGTTAGTGTTGAAAAACCACTTTTCGCACTTGTGTTGGTGCAGGAAACCACTTTTGCACTTGTATTAGTGTGGACAAAACACTTTTTGCACTTGTGTTAGTGTTGAAAAACCACTTTTCGCACTTGTGTTAGTGTTGAAAAACCACTTTTCGCACTTGTGTTAGTGTTGAAAAACCACTTTTCGCACTTGTGTTGGTGCAGGAAACCACTTTTGCACTTGTATTAGTGTGGAAAAAACACTTTTCGCACTTGTGTTAGTGTTGAAAAACCACTTTTCGCACTTGTGTTAGTGTTGAAAAACCACTTTTCGCACTTGTGTTAGTGTTGAAAAACCACTTTTCGCACTTGTGTTAGTGTTGAAAAACCACTTTTCGCACTTGTGTTGGTGCAGGAAACCACTTTTGCACTTGTATTAGTGTGGAAAAACACTTTTCGCACTTGTGTTAGTGTTGAAAAACCACTTTTCGCACTTGTGTTAGTGTTGAAAAACCACTTTTCGCACTTGTGTTAGTGTTGAAAAACCACTTTTCGCACTTGTGTTGGTGCAGGAAACCACTTTTGCACTTGTATTAGTGTGGAAAAAACACTTTTCACACTTGTATTAGTGTTGAAAAACCACTTTTCGCACTTGTGTTAGTGTTGAAAAACCACTTTTCGCACTTGTGTTAGTGTTGAAAAACCACTTTTCGCACTTGTGTTGGTGCAGGTAACCACTTTTGCACTTGTATTAGTGGAGAAAAAACACTTTTTGCACATGTGATAGTGTTGAAAAACCACTTTTCGCACTTGTGTTAGTGTTGAAAAACCACTTTTCGCACTTTTGTTAGTGTTGAAAAACCACTTTTCGCACTTCTGTTGGTGCAGGAAACCACTTTTGCACTTGTAATAATGTGGAAAAAACACTTTTTGCACTTGTGATAGTGTTGAAAAACCACTTTTCGCACTTGTGTTAGTGTTGAAAAACCACTTTTCGCACTTGTGTTAGTGTTGAAAAACCACTTTTCGCACATGTGGTGGTGCAGGAAACCACTTTTGCACTTGTATTAGTGTGGACAAAACACTTTTCGCACTTGTGTTAGTGTTGAAAAACCACTTTTCGCACTTGTGTTAGTGTTGAAAAACCACTTTTCGCACTTGTGTTAGTGTTGAAAAACCACTTTTCGCACTTGTGTTGGTGCAGGAAACCACTTTTGCACTTGTATTAGTGTGGAAAATACACTTTTCGCACTTGTGTTAGTGTTGAAAAACCACTTTTCGCACTTGTGTTAGTGTTGAAAAACCACTTTTCGCACTTGTGTTGGTGCAGGAAACCACTTTTGCACTTGTATTAGTGTGGAAAAAACACTTTTCGCACTTGTGTTAGTGTTGAAAAACCACTTTTCGCACTTTTGTTGGTGCAGGAAACCACTTTTGCACTTGTATTAGTGTGGAAAAAACACTTTTCGCACTTGTGTTAGTGTTGAAAAACCACTTTTCGCACTTGTGTTAGTGTTGAAAAACCACTTTTCGCACTTGTGTTAGTGTTGAAAAACCACTTTTCGCACTTGTGTTGGTGCAGGAAACCACTTTTGCACTTGTATTAGTGTGGAAAAACACTTTTCGCACTTGTGTTAGTGTTGAAAAACCACTTTTCGCACTTGTGTTAGTGTTGAAAAACCACTTTTCGCACTTGTGTTAGTGTTGAAAAACCACTTTTCGAACTTGTGTTAGTGTTGAAAAACCACTTTTCGCACTTGTGTTAGTGTTGAAAAACCACTTTTCGCACTTGTGTTAGTGTTGAAAAACCACTTTTCGCACTTGTGTTGGTGCAGGAAACCACTTTTGCACTTGTATTAGTGTGGAAAAAACACTTTTCGCACTTGTGTTAGTGTTGAAAAACCACTTTTCGCACTTTTGTTGGTGCAGGAAACCACTTTTGCACTTGTATTAGTGTGGAAAAACCACTTTTCGAACTTGTGTTAGTGTTGAAAAACCACTTTTCGCACTTTTGTTGGTGCAGGAAACCACTTTTCGCACTTGTGTTAGTGTTGAAAAACCACTTTTCGAACTTGTGTTAGTGTGGAAAAAACACTTTTCGAACTTGTGTTAGTGTTGAAAAACCACTTTTCGCACTTGTGTTAGTGTTGAAAAACCACTTTTCGCACTTGTGTTAGTGTTGAAAAACCACTTTTCGCACTTGTGTTGGTGCAGGAAACCACTTTTGCACTTGTATTAGTGTGGAAAAAACACTTTTCGCACTTGTGTTAGTGTTGAAAAACCACTTTTCGCACTTTTGTTGGTGCAGGAAACCACTTTTGCACTTGTATTAGTGTGGAAAAAACACTTTTCGCACTTGTGTTAGTGTTGAAAAACCACTTTTCGCACTTGTGTTAGTGTTGAAAAACCACTTTTCGCACTTGTGTTAGTGTTGAAAAACCACTTTTCGCACTTGTGTTGGTGCAGGAAACCACTTTTGCACTTGTATTAGTGTGGAAAAACACTTTTCGCACTTGTGTTAGTGTTGAAAAACCACTTTTCGCACTTGTGTTAGTGTTGAAAAACCACTTTTCGCACTTGTGTTAGTGTTGAAAAACCACTTTTCGCACTTGTGTTGGTGCAGGAAACCACTTTTGCACTTGTATTAGTGTGGAAAAAACACTTTTCGAACTTGTGTTAGTGTTGAAAAACCACTTTTCGCACTTGTGTTAGTGTTGAAAAACCACTTTTCGCACTTGTGTTAGTGTTGAGAAACCACTTTTCGCACTTGTGTTGGTGCAGGAAACCACTTTTGCACTTGTATTAGTGTGGAAAAAACACTTTTTGCACTTGTGATAGTGTTGAAAAACCACTTTTCGCACTTGTGTTAGTGTTGAAAAACCACTTTTCGCACTTGTGTTAGTGTTGAAAAACCACTTTTCGCACTTGTGTTGGTGCAGGAAACCACTTTTGCACTTGTATTAGTGTGGAAAAAACACTTTTCGCACTTGTGTTAGTGTTGAAAAACCACTTTTCGCACTTGTGTTAGTGTTGAAAAACCACTTTTCGCACTTGTGTTGGTGCAGGAAACCACTTTTGCACTTGTATTAGTGTGGAAAAAACACTTTTCGCACTTGTGTTAGTGTTGAAAAACCACTTTTCGCACTTGTGTTAGTGTTGAAAAACCACTTTTCGCACTTGTGTTGGTGCAGGAAACCACTTTTGCACTTGTATTAGTGTGGAAAAAACACTTTTCGCACTTGTGTTAGTGTTGAAAAACCACTTTTCGCACTTGTGTTAGTGTTGAAAAACCACTTTTCGCACTTGTGTTAGTGTTGAAAAACCACTTTTTGCACTTGTCTTGGTGCAGGAAACCACTTTTGCACTTGTAATAGTGTGGAAAAAACACTTTTTGCACTTGTGATAGTGTTGAAAAACCACTTTTCGCACTTCTGTTAGTGTTGAAAAACCACTTTTCGCACTTGTGTTAGTGTTGAAAAACCACTTTTCGCACTTGTGTTGGTGCAGGAAACCACTTTTGCACTTGTATTAGTGTGGACAAAACACTTTTCGCACTTGTGTTAGTGTTGAAAAACCACTTTTCGCACTTGTGTTAGTGTTGAAAAACCACTTTTCGCACTTGTGTTAGTGTTGAAAAACCACTTTTCGCACTTGTGTTGGTGCAGGAAACCACTTTTGCACTTGTATTAGTGTGGAAAAAACACTTTTCGCACTTGTGTTAGTGTTGAAAAACCACTTTTCGCACTTGTGTTAGTGTTGAAAAACGACTTTTCGCACTTGTGTTAGTGTTGAAAAACCACTTTTCGCACTTGTGTTAGTGTTGAAAAACCACTTTTTGCACTTGTCTTGGTGCAGGAAACCACTTTTGCACTTGTATTAGTGGAGAAAAAACACTTTTTGCACATGTGATAGTGTTGAAAAACCACTTTTCGCACTTGTGTTAGTGTTGAAAAACCACTTTTCGCACTTTTGTTAGTGTTGAAAAACCACTTTTCGCACTTCTGTTGGTGCAGGAAACCACTTTTGCACTTGTAATAGTGTGGAAAAAACACTTTTTGCACTTGTGATAGTGTTGAAAAACCACTTTTCGCACTTGTGTTAGTGTTGAAAAACCACTTTTCGCACTTGTGTTAGTGTTGAAAAACCACTTTTCGCACCTGTGGTGGTGCAGGAAACCACTTTTGCACTTGTATTAGTGTGGACAAAACACTTTTCGCACTTGTGTTAGTGTTGAAAAACCACTTTTCGCACTTGTGTTAGTGTTGAAAAACCACTTTTCGCACTTGTGTTAGTGTTGAAAAACCACTTTTCGCACTTGTGTTGGTGCAGGAAACCACTTTTGCACTTGTATTAGTGTGGAAAAAACACTTTTCGCACTTGTGTTAGTGTTGAAAAACCACTTTTCGCACTTGTGTTAGAGTTGAAAAACCACTTTTCGCACTTGTGTTAGTGTTGAAAAACCACTTTTCGCACTTGTGTTGGTGCAGGAAACCACTTTTGCACTTGTATTAGTGTGGAAAAAACACTTTTCGCACTTGTGTTAGTGTTGAAAAACCACTTTTCGCACTTGTGTTAGTGTTGAAAAACCACTTTTCGCACTTGTGTTAGTGTTGAAAAACCACTTTTCGCACTTGTGTTGGTGTAGGAAACCACTTTTGCACTTGTATTAGTGTGGAAAAAACACTTTTCGAACTTGTGTTAGTGTTGAAAAACCACTTTTCGCACTTGTGTTAGTGTTGAAAAACCACTTTTCGCACTTGTGTTAGTGTTGAAAAAACCACTTTTCGCACTTGTGTTGGTGCAGGAAACCACTTTTGCACTTGTATTAGTGTGGAAAAACACTTTTCGCACTTGTGTTAGTGTTGAAAAACCACTTTTCGCACTTGTGTTAGTGTTGAAAAACCACTTTTCGCACTTGTGTTAGTGTTGAAAAACCACTTTTCGCACTTGTGTTGGTGTAGGAAACCACTTTTGCACTTGTATTAGTGTGGAAAAAACACTTTTCGAACTTGTGTTAGTGTTGAAAAACCACTTTTCACACTTGTGTTAGTGTTGAAAAACCACTTTTCGCACTTGTGTTAGTGTTGAAAAACCACTTTTCGCACTTGTGTTGGTGCAGGAAACCACTTTTGCCACTTGTATTAGTGTGTGGAAAAAACACTTTTTGCACTTGTGATAGTGTTGAAAAACCACTTTTCGCACTTGTGTTAGTGTTGAAAAACCACTTTTCGCACTTGTGTTAGTGTTGAAAAACCACTTTTCGCACTTGTGTTGGTGCAGGAAACCACTTTTGCACTTGTATTAGTGTGGAAAAAACACTTTTCGCACTTGTGTTAGTGTTGAAAAACCACTTTTCGCACTTGTGTTAGTGTTGAAAAACCACTTTTCGCACTTGTGTTGGTGCAGGAAACCACTTTTGCACTTGTATTAGTGTGGAAAAAAACACTTTTCGCACTTGTGTTAGTGTTGAAAAACCACTTTTCGCACTTGTGTTAGTGTTGAAAAACCACTTTTCGCACTTGTGTTGGTGCAGGAAACCACTTTTGCACTTGTATTAGTGTGGAAAAAACACTTTTCGCACTTGTGTTAGTGTTGAAAAACCACTTTTCGCACTTGTGTTAGTGTTGAAAAACCACTTTTCGCACTTGTGTTAGTGTTGAAAAACCACTTTTCGCACTTGTGTTGGTGCAGGAAACCACTTTTGCACTTGTATTAGTGTGGACAAAACACTTTTCGCACTTGTGATAGTGTTGAAAAACCACTTTTCGCACTTGTGTTAGTGTTGAAAAACCACTTTTCGCACTTGTGTTAGTGTTGAAAAACCACTTTCGCACTTGTGTTGGTGCAGGAAACCACTTTTGCACTTGTATTAGTGTGGAAAAACACTTTTCGCACTTGTGTTAGTGTTGAAAAACCACTTTTCGCACTTGTGTTAGTGTTGAAAAACCACTTTTCGCACTTGTGTTAGTGTTGAAAAACCACTTTTCGCACTTGTTTTGGTGCAGGAAACCACTTTTGCACTTGTATTAGTGTGGAAAAAACACTTTTCACACTTGTATTAGTGTTGAAAAACCACTTTTCGCACTTGTGTTAGTGTTGAAAAACCACTTTTCCGCACTTTTGTTAGTGTTGAAAAACCACTTTTCGCACTTGTGTTGGTGCAGGTAACCACTTTTGCACTTGTATTAGTGGAGAAAAAATACTTTTTGCACATGTGATAGTGTGGAAAAAACACTTTTTGCACTTGTGATAGTGTTGAAAAACCACTTTTCGCACTTGTGTTTAGTGTTTGAAAAAACCACTTTTCGCACTTGTGTTAGTGTTGAAAAACCACTTTTTCGCACTTGTGTTGGTGCAGGAAACCACTTTTGCACTTGTATTAGTGTGGAAAAACACTTTTCGCACTTGTGTTAGTGTTGAAAAACCACTTTTCGCACTTGTGTTAGTGTTGAAAAACCACTTTTCGCACTTGTGTTAGTGTTGAAAAACCACTTTTCGCACTTGTGTTGGTGCAGGAAACCACTTTTGCACTTGTATTAGTGTGGAAAAAATACTTTTCACACTTGTATTAGTGTTGAAAAACCACTTTTCGCACTTGTGTTAGTGTTGAAAAACCACTTTTTGCACTTTTGTTAGTGTTGAAAAACCACTTTTCGCACTTGTGTTGGTGCAGGTAACCACTTTTGCACTTGTATTAGTGGAGAAAAAACACTTTTTGCACATGTGATAGTGTTGAAAAACCACTTTTCGCATTTGTGTTAGTGTTGAAAAACCACTTTTCGCACTTGTGTTAGTGTTGAAAAACCACTTTTCGCACTTCTGTTGGTGCAGGAAACCACTTTTGCACTTGTAATAGTGTGGAAAAAACACTTTTTGCACTTGTGATAGTGTTGAAAAAACACTTTTCGCACTTGTGTTAGTGTTGAAAAACCACTTTTCGCACTTGTGTTAGTGTTGAAAAACCACTTTTCGCACTTGTGTTGGTGCAGGAAACCACTTTTGCACTTGTATTAGTGTGGAAAAAACACTTTTCGCACTTGTGTTACTGTTGAAAAACCACTTTTCGCACTTGTGTTAGTGTTGAAAAACCACTTTTCGCAGCTTGTGTTGGTGCAGGAAACCACTTTTACACTTGTATTAGTGTGGAAAAAACACTTTTCGCACTTGTGTTAGTGTTGAAAAACCACTTTTCGCACTTGTGTTAGTGTTGAAAAACCACTTTTCGCACTTGTGTTGGTGCAGGAAACCACTTTTGCACTTGTATTAGTGTGGAAAAAACACTTTCGCGCTTGTGTTAGTGTTGAAAAACCACTTTTCGCACTTGTGTTAGTGTTGAAAAACCACTTTTCGCACTTGTGTTAGTGTTGAAAACCACTTTTCGCACTGTGTTGGTGCAGGAAACCACTTTTGCACTTGTATTAGTGTGGACAAAACACTTTTCGCACTTGTGTTAGTGTTGAAAAACCACTTTTCGCACTTGTGTTAGTGTTGAAAAACCACTTTTCGCACTTGTGTTGGTGCAGGAAACCACTTTTGCACTTGTATTAGTGTGGAAAAACACTTTTCGCACTTGTGTTAGTGTTGAAAAACCACTTTTCGCACTTGTGTTAGTGTTGAAAAACCACTTTTTGCACTTGTGTTGGTGCAGGAAACCACTTTTGCACTTGTATTAGTGTGGCAAAAACACTTTTCGCACTTGTGTTAGTGTTGAAAAACCACTTTTCGCACTTGTGTTAGTGTTGAAAAACCACTTTTCGCACTTGTGTTGGTGCAGGAAACCACTTTTGCACTTGTGTTAGTGTTGAAAAACCACTTTTCGCACTTGTGTTAGTGTTGAAAAACCACTTTTCGCACTTGTGTTAGTGTTGAAAAACCACTTTTTGCACTTGTCTTGGTGCAGGAAACCACTTTTGCACTTGTAATAGTGTGGAAAAAACACTTTTTGCACTTGTGATAGTGTTGAAAAACCACTTTTCGCACTTCTGTTAGTGTTGAAAAACCACTTTTCGCACTTGTGTTGGTGCAGGAAACCACTTTTGCACTTGTATTAGTGTGGACAAAACACTTTTCGCACTTGTGTTAGTGTTGAAAAACCACTTTTCGCACTTGTGTTAGTGTTGAAAAACCACTTTTCGCACTTGTGTTAGTGTTGAAAAACCACTTTTCGCACTTGTGTTGGTGCAGGAAACCACTTTTGCACTTGTATTAGTGTGGGAAAAAACACTTTTCGCACTTGTGTTAGTGTTGAAAAACCACTTTTCGCACTTGTGTTAGTGTTGAAAAACGACTTTTCGCACTTGTGTTAGTGTTGAAAAACCACTTTTCGCACTTGTGTTAGTGTTGAAAAACCACTTTTTGCACTTGTCTTGGTGCAGGAAACCACTTTTGCACTTGTATTAGTGGAGAAAAAACACTTTTTGCACATGTGATAGTGTTGAAAAACCACTTTTCGCACTTGTGTTAGTGTTGAAAAACCACTTTTCGCACTTTTGTTAGTGTTGAAAAACCACTTTTCGCACTTCTGTTGGTGCAGGAAACCACTTTTGCACTTGTAATAGTGTGGAAAAAACACTTTTTGCACTTGTGATAGTGTTGAAAAACCACTTTTCGCACTTGTGTTAGTGTTGAAAAACCACTTTTCGCACTTGTGTTAGTGTTGAAAAACCACTTTTCGCACCTGTGGTGGTGCAGGAAACCACTTTTGCACTTGTATTAGTGTGGACAAAACACTTTTCGCACTTGTGTTAGTGTTGAAAAACCACTTTTCGCACTTGTGTTAGTGTTGAAAACCACTTTTCGCACTTGTGTTAGTGTTGAAAAACCACTTTTCGCACTTGTGTTGGTGCAGGAAACCACTTTTGCACTTGTATTAGTGTGGAAAATACACTTTTCGCACTTGTGTTAGTGTTGAAAAACCACTTTTCGCACTTGTGTTAGTGTTTGAAAAACCACTTTTCGCACTTGTGTTGGTGCAGGAAACCACTTTTGCACTTGTATTAGTGTGGAAAAAAACACTTTTCGCACTTGTGTTAGTGTTGAAAAACCACTTTTCGCACTTGTGTTAGTGTTGAAAAACCACTTTTCGCACTTTTGTTAGTGCAGGAAAACCACTTTTCGCACTTGTAGTTGTGTGAAAAAACCACTTTTCGCACTTGTGTTAGTGTTGAAAAACACTTTTCGCACTTGTGTTAGTGTTGAAAAACCACTTTTCGCACTTGTGTTAGTGTTGAAAAACCACTTTTCGCACTTGTGTTAGTGTTGAAAAACCACTTTTCGCACTTGTGTTAGTGTTGAAAAACCACTTTTCGCACTTGTGTTGGTGCAGGAAACCACTTTTGCACTTGTATTAGTGTGGAAAAAACACTTTTCGCACTTGTGTTAGTGTTGAAAAACCACTTTTCGCACTTGTGTTAGTGTTGAAAAACCACTTTTCGCACTTGTGTTAGTGTTGAAAAACCACTTTTCGCACTTGTGTTGGTGTAGGAAACCACTTTTGCACTTTTATTAGTGTGGAAAAAACACTTTTCGAACTTGTGTTAGTGTTGAAAAACCACTTTTCGCACTTGTGTTAGTGTTGAAAAACCACTTTTCGCACTTGTGTTAGTGTTGAAAAACCACTTTTCGCACTTGTGTTGGTGCAGGAAACCACTTTTGCACTTGTATTAGTGTGGAAAAAACACTTTTCGCACTTGTGTTAGTGTTGAAAAACCACTTTTCGCACTTGTCTTGGTGCAGGAAACCACTTTTGCACTTGTAATAGTGTGGAAAAAACACTTTTCGCACTTGTGTTAGTGTTGAAAAACCACTTTTCGCACTTCTGTTAGTGTTGAAAAACCACTTTTCGCACTTGTGTTGGTGCAGGAAACCACTTTTGCACTTGTATTAGTGTGGAAAAAACACTTTTCGCACTTGTGTTAGTGTTGAAAAACCACTTTTCGCACTTGTCTTGGTGCAGGAAACCACTTTTGCACTTGTAATAGTGTGGAAAAAACACTTTTTGCACTTGTGATAGTGTTGAAAAACCACTTTTCGCACTTGTGTTAGTGTTGAAAAACCACTTTTTGCACTTGTCTTGGTGCAGGAAACCACTTTTGCACTTGTATTAGTGGAGAAAAAACACTTTTTGCACATGTGATAGTGTTGAAAAACCACTTTTCGCACTTGTGTTAGTGTTGAAAAACCACTTTTCGCACTTTTGTTAGTGTTGAAAAACCACTTTTCGCACTTCTGTTGGTGCAGGAAACCACTTTTGCACTTGTAATAGTGTGGAAAAAACACTTTTTGCACTTGTGATAGTGTTGAAAAACCACTTTTCGCACTTGTGTTAGTGTTGAAAAACCACTTTTTGCACTTGTGTTAGTGTTGAAAAACCACTTTTCGCACCTGTGGTGGTGCAGGAAACCACTTTTGCACTTGTATTAGTGTGGACAAAACACTTTTCGCACTTGTGTTAGTGTTGAAAAACCACTTTTCGCACTTGTGTTAGTGTTGAAAAACCACTTTTCGCACTTGTGTTAGTGTTGAAAAACCACTTTTCGCACTTGTGTTGGTGCAGGAAACCACTTTTGCACTTGTATTAGTGTGGAAAATACACTTTTCGCACTTGTGTTAGTGTTGAAAAACCACTTTTCGCACTTGTGTTAGTGTTGAAAAACCACTTTTCGCACTTGTGTTGGTGCAGGAAACCACTTTTGCACTTGTATTAGTGTGGAAAAAACACTTTTCGCACTTGTGTTAGTGTTGAAAAACCACTTTTCGCACTTGTGTTAGTGTTGAAAAACCACTTTTCGCACTTTTGTTGGTGCAGGAAACCACTTTTGCACTTGTATTAGTGTGGAAAAAACACTTTTCGCACTTGTGTTAGTGTTGAAAAACCACTTTTCGCACTTGTGTTAGTGTTGAAAAACCACTTTTCGCACTTGTGTTAGTGTTGAAAAACCACTTTTCGCACTTGTGTTGGTGTAGGAAACCACTTTTGCACTTGTATTAGTGTGGAAAAAACACTTTTCGCACTTGTGTTAGTGTTGAAAAACCACTTTTCGCACTTGTGTTAGTGTTGAAAAACCACTTTTCGCACTTGTGTTAGTGTTGAAAAACCACTTTTCGCACTTGTGTTGGTGTAGGAAACCACTTTTGCACTTTTATTAGTGTGGAAAAAACACTTTTCGAACTTGTGTTAGTGTTGAAAAACCACTTTTCGCACTTGTGTTAGTGTTGAAAAACCACTTTTCGCACTTGTGTTAGTGTTGAAAAACCACTTTTCGCACTTGTGTTGGTGCAGGAAACCACTTTTGCACTTGTATTAGTGTGGAAAAAACACTTTTCGCACTTGTGTTAGTGTTGAAAAACCACTTTTCGCACTTGTCTTGGTGCAGGAAACCACTTTTGCACTTGTAATAGTGTGGAAAAAACACTTTTCGCACTTGTGTTAGTGTTGAAAAACCACTTTTCGCACTTCTGTTAGTGTTGAAAAACCACTTTTCGCACTTGTCTTGGTGCAGGAAACCACTTTTGCACTTGTAATAGTGTGGAAAAAACACTTTTTGCACTTGTATTAGTGTGGACAAAACACTTTTCGCACTTGTGTTAGTGTTGAAAAACCACTTTTCGCACTTGTGTTAGTGTTGAAAAACCACTTTTCGCACTTGTGTTAGTGTTGAAAAACCACTTTTCGCACTTGTGTTAGTGTTGAAAAACCACTTTTCGCACTTGTGTTGGTGCAGGAAACCACTTTTGCACTTGTATTAGTGTGGACAAAACACTTTTCGCACTTGTGTTAGTGTTGAAAAACCACTTTTCGCACTTGTGTTAGTGTTGAAAAACCACTTTTCGCACTTGTGTTAGTGTTGAAAAACCACTTTCGCACTTGTGTTGGTGCAGGAAACCACTTTTGCACTTGTATTAGTGTGGAAAAACACTTTTCGCACTTGTGTTAGTGTTGAAAAACCACTTTTCGCACTTGTGTTAGTGTTGAAAAACCACTTTTCGCACTTGTGTTAGTGTTGAAAAACCACTTTTCGCACTTGTGTTGGTGCAGGAAACCACTTTTGCACTTGTATTAGTGTGGAAAAAACACTTTTCACACTTGTATTAGTGTTGAAAAACCACTTTTCGCACTTGTGTTAGTGTTGAAAAACCACTTTTCGCACTTTTGTTAGTGTTGAAAAACCACTTTTCGCACTTGTGTTGGTGCAGGTAACCACTTTTGCACTTGTATTAGTGGAGAAAAAATACTTTTTGCACATGTGATAGTGTTGAAAAACCACTTTTCGCACTTGTGTTAGTGTTGAAAAACCACTTTTCGCACTTGTGTTAGTGTTGAAAAACCACTTTTCGCACTTCTGTTGGTGCAGGAAACCACTTTTGCACTTGTAATAGTGTGGAAAAAACACTTTTTGCACTTGTGATAGTGTTGAAAAACCACTTTTCGCACTTGTGTTAGTGTTGAAAAACCACTTTTCGCACTTGTGTTAGTGTTGAAAAACCACTTTTCGCACTTGTGTTGGTGCAGGAAACCACTTTTGCACTTGTATTAGTGTGGAAAAAACACTTTTCGCACTTGTGTTAGTGTTGAAAAACCACTTTTCGCACTTGTGTTAGTGTTGAAAAACCACTTTTCGCACTTGTGTTGGTGCAGGAAACCACTTTTACACTTGTATTAGTGTGGAAAAAACACTTTTCGCACTTGTGTTAGTGTTGAAAAACCACTTTTCGCACTTGTGTTAGTGTTGAAAAACCACTTTTCGCACTTGTGTTGGTGCAGGAAACCACTTTTGCACTTGTATTAGTGTGGAAAAAACACTTTTCGCGCTTGTGTTAGTGTTGAAAAACCACTTTTCGCACTTGTGTTAGTGTTGAAAAACCACTTTTCGCACTTGTGTTAGTGTTGAAAAACCACTTTTCGCACTTGTCTTGGTGCAGGAAACCACTTTTGCACTTGTAATAGTGTGGAAAAAACACTTTTTGCACTTGTGATAGTGTTGAAAAACCACTTTTCGCACTTCTGTTAGTGTTGAAAAACCACTTTTCGCACTTGTGTTAGTGTTGAAAAACCACTTTTCGCACTTGTGTTGGTGCAGGAAACCACTTTTGCACTTGTATTAGTGTGGACAAAACACTTTTCGCACTTGTGTTAGTGTTGAAAAACCACTTTTCGCACTTGTGTTAGTGTTGAAAAACCACTTTTCGCACTTGTGTTAGTGTTGAAAAACCACGTTTCGCACTTGTGTTGGTGCAGGAAACCACTTTTGCACTTGTATCAGTGTGGAAAAAACACTTTTCGCACTTGTGTTAGTGTTGAAAAACCACTTTTCGCACTTGTGTTAGTGTTGAAAAACGACTTTTCGCACTTGTGTTAGTGTTGAAAAACCACTTTTCGCACTTGTGTTAGTGTTGAAAAACCACTTTTTGCACTTGTCTTGGTGCAGGAAACCACTTTTGCACTTGTATTAGTGGAGAAAAAACACTTTTTGCACATGTGATAGTGTTGAAAAACCACTTTTCGCACTTGTGTTAGTGTTGAAAAACCACTTTTCGCACTTTTGTTAGTGTTGAAAAACCACTTTTCGCACTTCTGTTGGTGCAGGAAACCACTTTTGCACTTGTAATAGTGTGGAAAAAACACTTTTTGCACTTGTGATAGTGTTGAAAAACCACTTTTCGCACTTGTGTTAGTGTTGAAAAACCACTTTTCGCACTTGTGTTAGTGTTGAAAAACCACTTTTCGCACCTGTGGTGGTGCAGGAAACCACTTTTGCACTTGTATTAGTGTGGACAAAACACTTTTCGCACTTGTGTTAGTGTTGAAAAAGCACTTTTCGCACTTGTGTTAGTGTTGAAAAACCACTTTTCGCACTTGTGTTAGTGTTGAAAAACCACTTTTCGCACTTGTGTTGGTGCAGGAAACCACTTTTGCACTTGTATTAGTGTGGAAAATACACTTTTCGCACTTGTGTTAGTGTTGAAAAACCACTTTTCGCACTTGTGTTAGTGTTGAAAAACCACTTTTCGCACTTCTGTTGGTGCAGGAAACCACTTTTGCACTTGTATTAGTGTGGAAAAAACACTTTTCGCACTTGTGTTAGAGTTGAAAAACCACTTTTCGCACTTGTGTTAGTGTTGAAAAACCACTTTTCGCACTTTTGTTGGTGCAGGAAACCACTTTTGCACTTGTATTAGTGTGGAAAAAACACTTTTCGCACTTGTGTTAGTGTTGAAAAACCACTTTTCGCACTTGTGTTAGTGTTGAAAAACCACTTTTCGCACTTGTGTTAGTGTTGAAAAACCACTTTTCGCACTTGTGTTGGTGCAGGAAACCACTTTTGCACTTGTATTAGTGTGGAAAAAACACTTTTCGCACTTGTGTTAGTGTTGAAAAACCACTTTTCGCACTTGTGTTAGTGTTGAAAAACCACTTTTCGCACTTGTGTTAGTGTTGAAAAACCACTTTTCGCACTTGTGTTGGTGTAGGAAACCACTTTTGCACTTGTATTAGTGTGGAAAAAACACTTTTCGAACTTGTGTTAGTGTTGAAAAACCACTTTTCGCACTTGTGTTAGTGTTGAAAAACCACTTTTCGCACTTGTGTTAGTGTTGAAAAACCACTTTTCGCACTTGTGTTGGTGCAGGAAACCACTTTTGCACTTGTATTAGTGTGGAAAAAACACTTTTTGCACTTGTGATAGTGTTGAAAAACCACTTTTCGCACTTGTGTTAGTGTTGAAAAACCACTTTTTGCACTTGTGTTAGTGTTGAAAAACCACTTTTCGCACTTGTGTTAGTGTTGAAAAACCACTTTTCGCACTTGTGTTGGTGCAGGAAACCACTTTTGCACTTGTATTAGTGTGGAAAAAACACTTTTCGCACTTGTGTTAGTGTTGAAAAACCACTTTTCGCACTTGTGTTAGTGTTGAAAAACCACTTTTCGCACTTGTGTTGGTGCAGGAAACCACTTTTGCACTTGTATTAGTGTGGAAAAAACACTTTTCGCACTTGTGTTAGTGTTGAAAAACCACTTTTCGCACTTGTGTTAGTGTTGAAAAACCACTTTTCGCACTTGTGTTGGTGCAGGAAACCACTTTTGCACTTGTATTAGTGTGGAAAAAACACTTTTCGCACTTGTGTTAGTGTTGAAAAACCACTTTTCGCACTTGTCTTGGTGCAGGAAACCACTTTTGCACTTGTAATAGTGTGGAAAAAACACTTTTCGCACTTGTGTTAGTGTTGAAAAACCACTTTTCGCACTTGTGTTAGTGTTGAAAAACCACTTTTCGCACTTGTGTTGGTGCAGGAAACCACTTTTGCACTTGTATTAGTGTGGAAAAAACACTTTTCGCACTTGTGTTAGTGTTGAAAAACCACTTTTCGCACTTGTCTTGGTGCAGGAAACCACTTTTGCACTTGTATTAGTGTGGAAAAAACACTTTTCGCGCTTGTGTTAGTGTTGAAAAACCACTTTTCGCACTTGTGTTAGTGTTGAAAAACCACTTTTCGCACTTGTGTTAGTGTTGAAAAACCACTTTTCGCACTTGTGTTGGTGCAGGAAACCACTTTTGCACTTGTATTAGTGTGGACAAAACACTTTTCGCACTTGTGTTAGTGTTGAAAAACCACTTTTCGCACTTGTGTTAGTGTTGAAAAACCACTTTCGCACTTGTGTTGGTGCAGGAAACCACTTTTGCACTTGTATTAGTGTGGAAAAACACTTTTCGCACTTGTGTTAGTGTTGAAAAACCACTTTTCGCACTTGTGTTAGTGTTGAAAAACCACTTTTCGCACTTGTGTTAGTGTTGAAAAACCACTTTTCGCACTTGTGTTGGTGCAGGAAACCACTTTTGCACTTGTATTAGTGTGGAAAAAAACACTTTTCACACTTGTATTAGTGTTGAAAAACCACTTTTCGCACTTGTGTTAGTGTTGAAAAACCACTTTTCGCACTTTTGTTAGTGTTGAAAAACCACTTTTCGCACTTGTGTTAGTGCAGGTAACCACTTTTGCACTTGTATTAGCGGAGAAAAAACACTTTTTGCACATGTGATAGTGTTGAAAAACCACTTTTCGCACTTGTGTTAGTGTTGAAAAACCACTTTTCGCACTTGTGTTACTGTTGAAAAACCACTTTTCGCACTTCTGTTGGTGCAGGAAACCACTTTTGCACTTGTAATAGTGTGGAAAAAACACTTTTTGCACTTGTGATAGTGTTGAAAAACCACTTTTCGCACTTGTGTTAGTGTTGAAAAACCACTTTTCGCACTTGTGTTAGTGTTGAAAAACCACTTTTCGCACTTGTGTTGGTGCAGGAAACCACTTTTGCACTTGTATTAGTGTGGAAAAAACACTTTTCGCACTTGTGTTAGTGTTGAAAAACCACTTTTCGCACTTGTGTTAGTGTTGAAAAACCACTTTTCGCACTTGTGTTGGTGCAGGAAACCACTTTTACACTTGTATTAGTGTGGAAAAAACACTTTTCGCACTTGTGTTAGTGTTGAAAAACCACTTTTCGCACTTGTGTTAGTGTTGAAAAACCACTTTTCGCACTTGTGTTAGTGTTGAAAAACCACTTTTCGCACTTGTGTTGGTGCAGGAAACCACTTTTGCACTTGTATTAGTGTGGACAAAACACTTTTCGCACTTGTGTTAGTGTTGAAAAACCACTTTTCGCACTTGTGTTAGTGTTGAAAAACCACTTTTCGCACTTGTGTTAGTGTTGAAAAACCACTTTTCGCACTTGTGTTGGTGCAGGAAACCACTTTTGCACTTGTATTAGTGTGGAAAAACACTTTTCGCACTTGTGTTAGTGTTGAAAAACCACTTTTCGCACTTGTGTTAGTGTTGAAAAACCACTTTTCGCACTTGTGTTATTGTTGAAAAACCACTTTTCGCACTTGTGTTGGTGCAGGAAACCACTTTTGCACTTGTATTAGTGTGGAAAAAACACTTTTCACACTTGTATTAGTGTTGAAAAACCACTTTTCGCACTTGTGTTAGTGTTGAAAAACCACTTTTCGCACTTTTGTTGGTGCAGGAAACCACTTTTCGCACTTGTGTTGGTGCAGGTAACCACTTTTGCACTTGTATTAGTGGAGAAAAAACTCTTTTTGCACATGTGATAGTGTTGAAAAACCACTTTTCGCACTTGTGTTAGTGTTGAAAAACCACTTTTCGCACTTGTGTTAGTGTTGAAAAACCACTTTTCGCACTTCTGTTGGTGCAGGAAACCACTTTTGCACTTGTAATAGTGTGGAAAAAACACTTTTTGCACTTGTGATAGTGTTGAAAAACCACTTTTCGCACTTGTGTTAGTGTTGAAAAACCACTTTTAGCACTTGTGTTAGTGTTGAAAAACCACTTTTCGCACTTGTGTTGGTGCAGGAAACCACTTTTGCACTTGTATTAGTGTGGAAAAACACTTTTCGCACTTGTGTTAGTGTTGAAAAACCACTTTTCGCACTTGTGTTAGTGTTGAAAAACCACTTTTCGCACTTGTGTTAGTGTTGAAAAACCACTTTTTGCACTTGTCTTGGTGCAGGAAACCACTTTTGCACTTGTAATAGTGTGGAAAAAACACTTTTTGCACTTGTGATAGTGTTGAAAAACCACTTTTCGCACTTGTGTTAGTGTTGAAAAACCACTTTTCGCACTTGTGTTAGTGTTGAAAAACCACTTTTCGCACTTGTGTTGGTGCAGGAAACCACTTTTGCACTTGTATTAGTGTGGACAAAACACTTTTCGCACTTGTGTTAGTGTTGAAAAACCACTTTTCGCACTTGTGTTAGTGTTGAAAAACCACTTTTCGCACTTGTGTTAGTGTTGAAAAACCACTTTTCGCACTTGTGTTGGTGCAGGAAACCACTTTTGGACTTGTATTAGTGTGGAAAAAACACTTTTCGCACTTGTGTTAGTGTTGAAAAACCACTTTTCGCACTTGTGTTAGTGTTGAAAAACCACTTTTCGCACTTGTGTTAGTGTTGAAAAACCACTTTTCGCACTTGTGTTAGTGTTGAAAAACCACTTTTCGCACTTGTGTTGGTGCAGGAAACCACTTTTGCACTTGTATTAGTGTGGAAAAACACTTTTCGCACTTGTGTTAGTGTTGAAAAACCACTTTTCGCACTTGTGTTAGTGTTGAAAAACCACTTTTCGCACTTGTGTTAGTGTTGAAAAACCACTTTTCGCACTTGTGTTGGTGCAGGAAACCACTTTTGCACTTGTATTAGTGTGGAAAAAACACTTTTCACACTTGTATTAGTGTTGAAAAACCACTTTTCGCACTTGTGGTAGTGTTGAAAAACCACTTTTCGCACTTGTGTTAGTGTTGAAAAACCACTTTTCGCACTTGTGTTGGTGCAGGAAACCACTTTTGCACTTGTATTAGTGTGGAAAAACACTTTTCGCACTTGTGTTAGTGTTGAAAAACCACTTTTCGCACTTGTGTTAGTGTTGAAAAACCACTTTTCGCACTTGTGTTAGTGTTGAAAAACCACTTTTTGCACTTGTCTTGGTGCAGGAAACCACTTTTGCACTTGTAATAGTGTGGAAAAAACACTTTTTGCACTTGTGATAGTGTTGAAAAACCACTTTTCGCACTTGTGTTAGTGTTGAAAAACCACTTTTCGCACTTGTGTTAGTGTTGAAAAACCACTTTTCGCACTTGTGTTGGTGCAGGAAACCACTTTTGCACTTGTATTAGTGTGGACAAAACACTTTTCGCACTTGTGTTAGTGTTGAAAAACCACTTTTCGCACTTGTGTTAGTGTTGAAAAACCACTTTTCGCACTTGTGTTAGTGTTGAAAAACCACTTTTCGCACTTGTGTTGGTGCAGGAAACCACTTTTGGACTTGTATTAGTGTGGAAAAAACACTTTTCGCACTTGTGTTAGTGTTGAAAAACCACTTTTCGCACTTGTGTTAGTGTTGAAAAACCACTTTTCGCACTTGTGTTAGTGTTGAAAAACCACTTTTCGCACTTGTGTTAGTGTTGAAAAACCACTTTTCGCACTTGTGTTGGTGCAGGAAACCACTTTTGCACTTGTATTAGTGTGGAAAAACACTTTTCGCACTTGTGTTAGTGTTGAAAAACCACTTTTCGCACTTGTGTTAGTGTTGAAAAACCACTTTTCGCACTTGTGTTAGTGTTGAAAAACCACTTTTCGCACTTGTGTTGGTGCAGGAAACCACTTTTGCACTTGTATTAGTGTGGAAAAAACACTTTTCACACTTGTATTAGTGTTGAAAAACCACTTTTCGCACTTGTGTTAGTGTTGAAAAACCACTTTTCGCACTTGTGTTAGTGTTGAAAAACCACTTTTCGCACTTGTGTTGGTGCAGGTAACCACTTTTGCACTTGTATTAGTGGAGAAAAAACACTTTTTGCACATGTGATAGTGTTGAAAAACCACTTTTCGCACTTGTGTTAGTGTTGAAAAACCACTTTTCGCACTTTTGTTAGTGTTGAAAAACCACTTTTCGCACTTCTGTTGGTGCAGGAAACCACTTTTGCACTTGTAATAATGTGGAAAAAACACTTTTTGCACTTGTGATAGTGTTGAAAAACCACTTTTCGCACTTGTGTTAGTGTTGAAAAACCACTTTTCGCACTTGTGTTAGTGTTGAAAAACCACTTTTCGCACCTGTGGTGGTGCAGGAAACCACTTTTGCACTTGTATTAGTGTGGACAAAACACTTTTCGCACTTGTGTTAGTGTTGAAAAACCACTTTTCGCACTTGTGTTAGTGTTGAAAAACCACTTTTCGCACTTGTGTTAGTGTTGAAAAACCACTTTTCGCACTTGTGTTGGTGCAGGAAACCACTTTTGCACTTGTATTAGTGTGGAAAATACACTTTTCGCACTTGTGTTAGTGTTGAAAAACCACTTTTCGCACTTGTGTTAGTGTTGAAAAACCACTTTTCGCACTTGTGTTGGTGCAGGAAACCACTTTTGCACTTGTATTAGTGTGGAAAAAACACTTTTCGCACGTGTTAGTGTTGAAAAACCACTTTTCGCACTTTTGTTGGTGCAGGAAACCACTTTTGCACTTGTATTAGTGTGGAAAAAATACTTTTCGCACTTGTGTTAGTGTTGAAAAACCACTTTTCGCACTTGTGTTAGTGTTGAAAAACCACTTTTCGCACTTGTGTTAGTGTTGAAAAACCACTTTTCGCACTTGTGTTGGTGCAGGAAACCACTTTTGCACTTGTATTAGTGTGGAAAAAACACTTTTCGCACTTGTGTTAGTGTTGAAAAACCACTTTTCGCACTTGTGTTAGTGTTGAAAAACCACTTTTCGCACTTGTGTTAGTGTTGAAAAACCACTTTTCGCACTTGTGTTGGTGTAGGAAACCACTTTTGCACTTGTATTAGTGTGGAAAAAACACTTTTCGAACTTGTGTTAGTGTTGAAAAACCACTTTTCGCACTTGTGTTAGTGTTGAAAAACCACTTTTCGCACTTGTGTTAGTGTTGAAAAACCACTTTTCGCACTTGTGTTGGTGCAGGAAACCACTTTTGCACTTGTATTAGTGTGGAAAAAACACTTTTTGCACTTGTGATAGTGTTGAAAAACCACTTTTCGCACTTGTGTTAGTGTTGAAAAACCACTTTTCGCACTTGTGTTAGTGTTGAAAAACCACTTTTCGCACTTGTGTTGGTGCAGGAAACCACTTTTGCACTTGTATTAGTGTGGAAAAAACACTTTTCGCACTTGTGTTAGTGTTGAAAAACCACTTTTCGCACTTGTGTTAGTGTTGAAAAACCACTTTTCGCACTTGTGTTGGTGCAGGAAACCACTTTTGCACTTGTATTAGTGTGGAAAAAACACTTTTCGCACTTGTGTTAGTGTTGAAAAACCACTTTTCGCACTTGTGTTAGTGTTGAAAAACCACTTTTCGCACTTGTGTTGGTGCAGGAAACCACTTTTGCACTTGTATTAGTGTGGAAAAAACACTTTTCGCACTTGTGTTAGTGTTGAAAAACCACTTTTCGCACTTGTGTTAGTGTTGAAAAACCACTTTTCGCACTTGTGTTAGTGTTGAAAAACCACTTTTTGCACTTGTCTTGGTGCAGGAAACCACTTTTGCACTTGTAATAGTGTGGAAAAAACACTTTTTGCACTTGTGATAGTGTTGAAAAACCACTTTTCGCACTTCTGTTAGTGTTGAAAAACCACTTTTCGCACTTGTGTTAGTGTTGAAAAACCACTTTTCGCACTTGTGTTGGTGCAGGAAACCACTTTTGCACTTGTATTAGTGTGGGCAAAACACTTTTCGCACTTGTGTTAGTGTTGAAAAACCACTTTTCGCACTTGTGTTAGTGTTGAAAAACCACTTTTCGCACTTGTGTTAGTGTTGAAAAACCACTTTTCGCACTTGTGTTGGTGCAGGAAACCACTTTTGCACTTGTATTAGTGTGGAAAAAACACTTTTCGCACTTGTGTTAGTGTTGAAAAACCACTTTTCGCACTTGTGTTAGTGTTGAAAAACGACTTTTCGCACTTGTGTTAGTGTTGAAAAACCACTTTTCGCACTTGTGTTAGTGTTGAAAAACCACTTTTTGCACTTGTCTTGGTGCAGGAAACCACTTTTGCACTTGTATTAGTGGAGAAAAAACACTTTTTGCACATGTGATAGTGTTGAAAAACCACTTTTCGCACTTGTGTTAGTGTTGAAAAACCACTTTTCGCACTTTTGTTAGTGTTGAAAAACCACTTTTCGCACTTCTGTTGGTGCAGGAAACCACTTTTGCACTTGTAATAGTGTGGAAAAAACACTTTTTGCACTTGTGATAGTGTTGAAAAACCACTTTTCGCACTTGTGTTAGTGTTGAAAAACCACTTTTCGCACTTGTGTTAGTGTTGAAAAACCACTTTTCGCACCTGTGGTGGTGCAGGAAACCACTTTTGCACTTGTATTAGTGTGGACAAAACACTTTTCGCACTTGTGTTAGTGTTGAAAAACCACTTTTCGCACTTGTGTTAGTGTTGAAAAACCACTTTTCGCACTTGTGTTAGTGTTGAAAAACCACTTTTCGCACTTGTGTTGGTGCAGGAAACCACTTTTGCACTTGTATTAGTGTGGAAAATACACTTTTCGCACTTGTGTTAGTGTTGAAAAACCACTTTTCGCACTTGTGTTAGTGTTGAAAAAGCACTTTTCGCACTTGTGTTGGTGCAGGAAACCACTTTTGCACTTGTATTAGTGTGGAAAAAACACTTTTCGCACTTGTGTTAGTGTTGAAAAACCACTTTTCGCACTTGTGTTAGTGTTGAAAAACCACTTTTCGCACTTTTGTTGGTGCAGGAAACCACTTTTGCACTTGTATTAGTGTGGAAAAAACACTTTTCGCACTTGTGTTAGTGTTGAAAAACCACTTTTCGCACTTGTGTTAGTGTTGAAAAACCACTTTTCGCACTTGTGTTAGTGTTGAAAAACCACTTTTCGCACTTGTGTTGGTGCAGGAAACCACTTTTGCACTTGTATTAGTGTGGAAAAAACACTTTTCGCACTTGTGTTAGTGTTGAAAAACCACTTTTCGCACTTGTGTTAGTGTTGAAAAACCACTTTTCGCACTTGTGTTAGTGTTGAAAAACCACTTTTCGCACTTGTGTTGGTGTAGGAAACCACTTTTGCACTTGTATTAGTGTGGAAAAAACACTTTTCGAACTTGTGTTAGTGTTGAAAAACCACTTTTCGCACTAGTGTTAGTGTTGAAAAACCACTTTTCGCACTTGTGTTAGTGTTGAAAAACCACTTTTCGCACTTGTGTTGGTGCAGGAAACCACTTTTGCACTTGTATTAGTGTGGAAAAAACACTTTTTGCACTTGTGATAGTGTTGAAAAACCACTTTTCGCACTTGTGTTAGTGTTGAAAAACCACTTTTTGCACTTGTGTTAGTGTTGAAAAACCACTTTTCGCACTTGTGTTAGTGTTGAAAAACCACTTTTCGCACTTGTGTTGGTGCAGGAAACCACTTTTGCACTTGTATTAGTGTGGAAAAAACACTTTTCGCACTTGTGTTAGTGTTGAAAAACCACTTTTCGCACTTGTGTTAGTGTTGAAAAACCACTTTTCGCACTTGTGTTGGTGCAGGAAACCACTTTTGCACTTGTATTAGTGTGGAAAAAACACTTTTCGCACTTGTGTTAGTGTTGAAAAACCACTTTTCGCACTTGTGTTAGTGTTGAAAAACCACTTTTCGCACTTGTGTTGGTGCAGGAAACCACTTTTGCACTTGTATTAGTGTGGACAAAACACTTTTCGCACTTGTGTTAGTGTTGAAAAACCACTTTTCGCACTTGTGTTAGTGTTGAAAAACCACTTTTCGCACTTGTGTTAGTGTTGAAAAACCAATTTTCGCACTTGTGTTGGTGCAGGAAACCACTTTTGGACTTGTATTAGTGTGGAAAAAACACTTTTCGCACTTGTGTTAGTGTTGAAAAACCACTTTTCGCACTTGTGTTAGTGTTGAAAAACCACTTTTCGCACTTGTGTTAGTGTTGAAAAACCACTTTTCGCACTTGTGTTAGTGTTGAAAAACCACTTTTCGCACTTGTGTTGGTGCAGGAAACCACTTTTGCACTTGTATTAGTGTGGAAAAACACTTTTCGCACTTGTGTTAGTGTTGAAAAACCACTTTTCGCACTTGTGTTAGTGTTGAAAAACCACTTTTCGCACTTGTGTTAGTGTTGAAAAACCACTTTTCGCACTTGTGTTGGTGCAGGAAACCACTTTTGCACTTGTATTAGTGTGGAAAAAACACTTTTCACACTTGTATTAGTGTTGAAAAACCACTTTTCGCACTTGTGTTAGTGTTGAAAAACCACTTTTCGCACTTGTGTTAGTGTTGAAAAACCACTTTTCGCACTTGTGTTGGTGCAGGTAACCACTTTTGCACTTGTATTAGTGGAGAAAAAACACTTTTTGCACATGTGATAGTGTTGAAAAACCACTTTTCGCACTTGTGTTAGTGTTGAAAAACCACTTTTCGCACTTTTGTTAGTGTTGAAAAACCACTTTTCGCACTTCTGTTGGTGCAGGAAACCACTTTTGCACTTGTAATAATGTGGAAAAAACACTTTTTGCACTTGTGATAGTGTTGAAAAACCACTTTTCGCACTTGTGTTAGTGTTGAAAAACCACTTTTCGCACTTGTGTTAGTGTTGAAAAACCACTTTTCGCACCTGTGGTGGTGCAGGAAACCACTTTTGCACTTGTATTAGTGTGGACAAAACACTTTTCGCACTTGTGTTAGTGTTGAAAAACCACTTTTCGCACTTGTGTTAGTGTTGAAAAACCACTTTTCGCACTTGTGTTAGTGTTGAAAAACCACTTTTCGCACTTGTGTTGGTGCAGGAAACCACTTTTGCACTTGTATTAGTGTGGAAAATACACTTTTCGCACTTGTGTTAGTGTTGAAAAACCACTTTTCGCACTTGTGTTAGTGTTGAAAAACCACTTTTCGCACTTGTGTTGGTGCAGGAAACCACTTTTGCACTTGTATTAGTGTGGAAAAAACACTTTTCGCACGTGTTAGTGTTGAAAAACCACTTTTCGCACTTTTGTTGGTGCAGGAAACCACTTTTGCACTTGTATTAGTGTGGAAAAAACACTTTTCGCAATTGTGTTAGTGTTGAAAAACCACTTTTCGCACTTGTGTTAGTGTTGAAAAACCACTTTTCGCACTTGTGTTAGTGTTGAAAAACCACTTTTCGCACTTGTGTTGGTGCAGGAAACCACTTTTGCACTTGTATTAGTGTGGAAAAAACACTTTTCGCACTTGTGTTAGTGTTGAAAAACCACTTTTCGCACTTGTGTTAGTGTTGAAAAACCACTTTTCGCACTTGTGTTAGTGTTGAAAAACCACTTTTCGCACTTGTGTTGGTGTAGGAAACCACTTTTGCACTTGTATTAGTGTGGAAAAAACACTTTTCGAACTTGTGTTAGTGTTGAAAAACCACTTTTCGCACTTGTGTTAGTGTTGAAAAACCACTTTTCGCACTTCTGTTAGTGTTGAAAAACCACTTTTCGCACTTGTGTTGGTGCAGGAAACCACTTTTGCACTTGTATTAGTGTGGAAAAAACACTTTTTGCACTTGTGATAGTGTTGAAAAACCACTTTTCGCACTTGTGTTAGTGTTGAAAAACCACTTTTCGCACTTGTGTTAGTGTTGAAAAACCACTTTTCGCACTTGTGTTGGTGCAGGAAACCACTTTTGCACTTGTATTAGTGTGGAAAAAACACTTTTCGCACTTGTGTTAGTGTTGAAAAACCACTTTTCGCACTTGTGTTAGTGTTGAAAAACCACTTTTCGCACTTGTGTTGGTGCAGGAAACCACTTTTGCACTTGTATTAGTGTGGAAAAAACACTTTTCGCACTTGTGTTAGTGTTGAAAAACCACTTTTCGCACTTGTGTTAGTGTTGAAAAACCACTTTTCGCACTTGTGTTGGTGCAGGAAACCACTTTTGCACTTGTATTAGTGTGGAAAAAACACTTTTCGCACTTGTGTTAGTGTTGAAAAACCACTTTTCGCACTTGTGTTAGTGTTGAAAAACCACTTTTCGCACTTGTGTTAGTGTTGAAAAACCACTTTTTGCACTTGTCTTGGTGCAGGAAACCACTTTTGCACTTGTAATAGTGTGGAAAAAACACTTTTTGCACTTGTGATAGTGTTGAAAAACCACTTTTCGCACTTCTGTTAGTGTTGAAAAACCACTTTTCGCACTTGTGTTAGTGTTGAAAAACCACTTTTCGCACTTGTGTTGGTGCAGGAAACCACTTTTGCACTTGTATTAGTGTGGGCAAAACACTTTTCGCACTTGTGTTAGTGTTGAAAAACCACTTTTCGCACTTGTGTTAGTGTTGAAAAACCACTTTTCGCACTTGTGTTAGTGTTGAAAAACCACTTTTCGCACTTGTGTTGGTGCAGGAAACCACTTTTGCACTTGTATTAGTGTGGAAAAAACACTTTTCGCACTTGTGTTAGTGTTGAAAAACCACTTTTCGCACTTGTGTTAGTGTTGAAAAACGACTTTTCGCACTTGTGTTAGTGTTGAAAAACCACTTTTCGCACTTGTGTTAGTGTTGAAAAACCACTTTTTGCACTTGTCTTGGTGCAGGAAACCACTTTTGCACTTGTATTAGTGGAGAAAAAACACTTTTTGCACATGTGATAGTGTTGAAAAACCACTTTTCGCACTTGTGTTAGTGTTGAAAAACCACTTTTCGCACTTGTGTTAGTGTTGAAAAACCACTTTTCGCACTTGTGTTGGTGCAGGAAACCACTTTTGCACTTGTATTAGTGTGGAAAAAACACTTTTCGCACTTGTGTTAGTGTTGAAAAACCACTTTTCGCACTTGTGTTAGTGTTGAAAAACGACTTTTCGCACTTGTGTTAGTGTTGAAAAACCACTTTTCGCACTTGTGTTAGTGTTGAAAAACCACTTTTTGCACTTGTCTTGGTGCAGGAAACCACTTTTGCACTTGTATTAGTGGAGAAAAAACACTTTTTGCACATGTGATAGTGTTGAAAAACCACTTTTCGCACTTGTGTTAGTGTTGAAAAACCACTTTTCGCACTTTTGTTAGTGTTGAAAAACCACTTTTCGCACTTCTGTTGGTGCAGGAAACCACTTTTGCACTTGTAATAGTGTGGAAAAAACACTTTTTGCACTTGTGATAGTGTTGAAAAACCACTTTTCGCACTTGTGTTAGTGTTGAAAAACCACTTTTCGCACTTGTGTTAGTGTTGAAAAACCACTTTTCGCACCTGTGGTGGTGCAGGAAACCACTTTTGCACTTGTATTAGTGTGGACAAAACACTTTTCGCACTTGTGTTAGTGTTGAAAAACCACTTTTCGCACTTGTGTTAGTGTTGAAAAACCACTTTTCGCACTTGTGTTAGTGTTGAAAAACCACTTTTCGCACTTGTGTTGGTGCAGGAAACCACTTTTGCACTTGTATTAGTGTGGAAAATACACTTTTCGCACTTGTGTTAGTGTTGAAAAACCACTTTTCGCACTTGTGTTAGTGTTGAAAAAGCACTTTTCGCACTTGTGTTGGTGCAGGAAACCACTTTTGCACTTGTATTAGTGTGGAAAAAACACTTTTCGCACTTGTGTTAGTGTTGAAAAACCACTTTTCGCACTTGTGTTAGTGTTGAAAAACCACTTTTCGCACTTTTGTTGGTGCAGGAAACCACTTTTGCACTTGTATTAGTGTGGAAAAAACACTTTTCGCACTTGTGTTAGTGTTGAAAAACCACTTTTCGCACTTGTGTTAGTGTTGAAAAACCACTTTTCGCACTTGTGTTAGTGTTGAAAAACCACTTTTCGCACTTGTGTTGGTGCAGGAAACCACTTTTGCACTTGTATTAGTGTGGAAAAAACACTTTTCGCACTTGTGTTAGTGTTGAAAAACCACTTTTCGCACTTGTGTTAGTGTTGAAAAACCACTTTTCGCACTTGTGTTAGTGTTGAAAAACCACTTTTCGCACTTGTGTTGGTGTAGGAAACCACTTTTGCACTTGTATTAGTGTGGAAAAAACACTTTTCGAACTTGTGTTAGTGTTGAAAAACCACTTTTCGCACTAGTGTTAGTGTTGAAAAACCACTTTTCGCACTTGTGTTAGTGTTGAAAAACCACTTTTCGCACTTGTGTTGGTGCAGGAAACCACTTTTGCACTTGTATTAGTGTGGAAAAAACACTTTTTGCACTTGTGATAGTGTTGAAAAACCACTTTTCGCACTTGTGTTAGTGTTGAAAAACCACTTTTTGCACTTGTGTTAGTGTTGAAAAACCACTTTTCGCACTTGTGTTAGTGTTGAAAAACCACTTTTCGCACTTGTGTTGGTGCAGGAAACCACTTTTGCACTTGTATTAGTGTGGAAAAAACACTTTTCGCACTTGTGTTAGTGTTGAAAAACCACTTTTCGCACTTGTGTTAGTGTTGAAAAACCACTTTTCGCACTTGTGTTGGTGCAGGAAACCACTTTTGCACTTGTATTAGTGTGGAAAAAACACTTTTCGCACTTGTGTTAGTGTTGAAAAACCACTTTTCGCACTTGTGTTAGTGTTGAAAAACCACTTTTCGCACTTGTGTTGGTGCAGGAAACCACTTTTGCACTTGTATTAGTGTGGACAAAACACTTTTCGCACTTGTGTTAGTGTTGAAAAACCACTTTTCGCACTTGTGTTAGTGTTGAAAAACCACTTTTCGCACTTGTGTTAGTGTTGAAAAACCACTTTTCGCACTTGTGTTGGTGCAGGAAACCACTTTTGGACTTGTATTAGTGTGGAAAAAACACTTTTCGCACTTGTGTTAGTGTTGAAAAACCACTTTTCGCACTTGTGTTAGTGTTGAAAAACCACTTTTCGCACTTGTGTTAGTGTTGAAAAACCACTTTTCGCACTTGTGTTAGTGTTGAAAAACCACTTTTCGCACTTGTGTTGGTGCAGGAAACCACTTTTGCACTTGTATTAGTGTGGAAAAACACTTTTCGCACTTGTGTTAGTGTTGAAAAACCACTTTTCGCACTTGTGTTAGTGTTGAAAAAACACTTTTCGCACTTGTGTTAGTGTTGAAAAACCACTTTTCGCACTTGTGTTGGTGCAGGAAACCACTTTTGCACTTGTATTAGTGTGGAAAAAACACTTTTCACACTTGTATTAGTGTTGAAAAACCACTTTTCGCACTTGTGTTAGTGTTGAAAAACCACTTTTCGCACTTGTGTTAGTGTTGAAAAACCACTTTTCGCACTTGTGTTGGTGCAGGTAACCACTTTTGCACTTGTATTAGTGGAGAAAAAACACTTTTTGCACATGTGATAGTGTTGAAAAACCACTTTTCGCACTTGTGTTAGTGTTGAAAAACCACTTTTCGCACTTTTGTTAGTGTTGAAAAACCACTTTTCGCACTTCTGTTGGTGCAGGAAACCACTTTTGCACTTGTAATAATGTGGAAAAAACACTTTTTGCACTTGTGATAGTGTTGAAAAACCACTTTTCGCACTTGTGTTAGTGTTGAAAAACCACTTTTCGCACTTGTGTTAGTGTTGAAAAACCACTTTTCGCACCTGTGGTGGTGCAGGAAACCACTTTTGCACTTGTATTAGTGTGGACAAAACACTTTTCGCACTTGTGTTAGTGTTGAAAAACCACTTTTCGCACTTGTGTTAGTGTTGAAAAACCACTTTTCGCACTTGTGTTAGTGTTGAAAAACCACTTTTCGCACTTGTGTTGGTGCAGGAAACCACTTTTGCACTTGTATTAGTGTGGAAAATACACTTTTCGCACTTGTGTTAGTGTTGAAAAACCACTTTTCGCACTTGTGTTAGTGTTGAAAAACCACTTTTCGCACTTGTGTTGGTGCAGGAAACCACTTTTGCACTTGTATTAGTGTGGGAAAAACACTTTTCGCACGTGTTAGTGTTGAAAAACCACTTTTCGCACTTTTGTTGGTGCAGGAAACCACTTTTGCACTTGTATTAGTGTGGAAAAAACACTTTTCGCACTTGTGTTAGTGTTGAAAAACCACTTTTCGCACTTGTGTTAGTGTTGAAAAACCACTTTTCGCACTTGTGTTAGTGTTGAAAAACCACTTTTCGCACTTGTGTTGGTGCAGGAAACCACTTTTGCACTTGTATTAGTGTGGAAAAAACACTTTTCGCACTTGTGTTAGTGTTGAAAAACCACTTTTCGCACTTGTGTTAGTGTTGAAAAACCACTTTTCGCACTTGTGTTAGTGTTGAAAAACCACTTTTCGCACTTGTGTTGGTGTAGGAAACCACTTTTGCACTTGTATTAGTGTGGAAAAAACACTTTTCGAACTTGTGTTAGTGTTGAAAAACCACTTTTCGCACTTGTGTTAGTGTTGAAAAACCACTTTTCGCACTTGTGTTAGTGTTGAAAAACCACTTTTCGCACTTGTGTTGGTGCAGGAAACCACTTTTGCACTTGTATTAGTGTGGAAAAAACACTTTTTGCACTTGTGATAGTGTTGAAAAACCACTTTTCGCACTTGTGTTAGTGTTGAAAAACCACTTTTTGCACTTGTGTTAGTGTTGAAAAACCACTTTTCGCACTTGTGTTGGTGCAGGAAACCACTTTTGCACTTGTATTAGTGTGGAAAAAACACTTTTCGCACTTGTGTTAGTGTTGAAAAACCACTTTTCGCACTTGTGTTAGTGTTGAAAAACCACTTTTCGCACTTGTGTTGGTGCAGGAAACCACTTTTGCACTTGTATTAGTGTGGAAAAAACACTTTTCGCACTTGTGTTAGTGTTGAAAAACCACTTTTCGCACTTGTGTTAGTGTTGAAAAACCACTTTTCGCACTTGTGTTGGTGCAGGAAACCACTTTTGCACTTGTATTAGTGTGGAAAAAACACTTTTCGCACTTGTGTTAGTGTTGAAAAACCACTTTTCGCACTTGTGTTAGTGTTGAAAAACCACTTTTCGCACTTGTGTTAGTGTTGAAAAACCACTTTTTGCACTTGTCTTGGTGCAGGAAACCACTTTTGCACTTGTAATAGTGTGGAAAAAACACTTTTTGCACTTGTGATAGTGTTGAAAAACCACTTTTCGCACTTCTGTTAGTGTTGAAAAACCACTTTTCGCACTTGTGTTAGTGTTGAAAAACCACTTTTCGCACTTGTGTTGGTGCAGGAAACCACTTTTGCACTTGTATTAGTGTGGGCAAAACACTTTTCGCACTTGTGTTAGTGTTGAAAAACCACTTTTCGCACTTGTGTTAGTGTTGAAAAACCACTTTTCGCACTTGTGTTAGTGTTGAAAAACCACTTTTCGCACTTGTGTTGGTGCAGGAAACCACTTTTGCACTTGTATTAGTGTGGAAAAAACACTTTTCGCACTTGTGTTAGTGTTGAAAAACCACTTTTCGCACTTGTGTTAGTGTTGAAAAACGACTTTTCGCACTTGTGTTAGTGTTGAAAAACCACTTTTCGCACTTGTGTTAGTGTTGAAAAACCACTTTTTGCACTTGTCTTGGTGCAGGAAACCACTTTTGCACTTGTATTAGTGGAGAAAAAACACTTTTTGCACATGTGATAGTGTTGAAAAACCACTTTTCGCACTTGTGTTAGTGTTGAAAAACCACTTTTCGCACTTTTGTTAGTGTTGAAAAACCACTTTTCGCACTTCTGTTGGTGCAGGAAACCACTTTTGCACTTGTAATAGTGTGGAAAAAACACTTTTTGCACTTGTGATAGTGTTGAAAAACCACTTTTCGCACTTGTGTTAGTGTTGAAAAACCACTTTTCGCACTTGTGTTAGTGTTGAAAAACCACTTTTCGCACCTGTGGTGGTGCAGGAAACCACTTTTGCACTTGTATTAGTGTGGACAAAACACTTTTCGCACTTGTGTTAGTGTTGAAAAACCACTTTTCGCACTTGTGTTAGTGTTGAAAAACCACTTTTCGCACTTGTGTTAGTGTTGAAAAACCACTTTTCGCACTTGTGTTGGTGCAGGAAACCACTTTTGCACTTGTATTAGTGTGGAAAATACACTTTTCGCACTTGTGTTAGTGTTGAAAAACCACTTTTCGCACTTGTGTTAGTGTTGAAAAACCACTTTTCGCACTTGTGTTGGTGCAGGAAACCACTTTTGCACTTGTATTAGTGTGGAAAAAACACTTTTCGCACTTGTGTTAGTGTTGAAAAACCACTTTTCGCACTTGTGTTAGTGTTGAAAAACCACTTTTCGCACTTTTGTTGGTGCAGGAAACCACTTTTGCACTTGTATTAGTGTGGAAAAAACACTTTTCGCACTTGTGTTAGTGTTGAAAAACCACTTTTCGCACTTGTGTTAGTGTTGAAAAACCACTTTTCGCACTTGTGTTAGTGTTGAAAAACCACTTTTCGCACTTGTGTTGGTGCAGGAAACCACTTTTGCACTTGTATTAGTGTGGAAAAAACACTTTTCGCACTTGTGTTAGTGTTGAAAAACCACTTTTCGCACTTGTGTTAGTGTTGAAAAACCACTTTTCGCACTTGTGTTAGTGTTGAAAAACCACTTTTCGCACTTGTGTTGGTGTAGGAAACCACTTTTGCACTTGTATTAGTGTGGAAAAAACACTTTTCGAACTTGTGTTAGTGTTGAAAAACCACTTTTCGCACTAGTGTTAGTGTTGAAAAACCACTTTTCGCACTTGTGTTAGTGTTGAAAAACCACTTTTCGCACTTGTGTTGGTGCAGGAAACCACTTTTGCACTTGTATTAGTGTGGAAAAAACACTTTTTGCACTTGTGATAGTGTTGAAAAACCACTTTTCGCACTTGTGTTAGTGTTGAAAAACCACTTTTTGCACTTGTGTTAGTGTTGAAAAACCACTTTTCGCACTTGTGTTAGTGTTGAAAAACCACTTTTCGCACTTGTGTTGGTGCAGGAAACCACTTTTGCACTTGTATTAGTGTGGAAAAAACACTTTTCGCACTTGTGTTAGTGTTGAAAAACCACTTTTCGCACTTGTGTTAGTGTTGAAAAACCACTTTTCGCACTTGTGTTGGTGCAGGAAACCACTTTTGCACTTGTATTAGTGTGGAAAAAACACTTTTCGCACTTGTGTTAGTGTTGAAAAACCACTTTTCGCACTTGTGTTAGTGTTGAAAAACCACTTTTCGCACTTGTGTTGGTGCAGGAAACCACTTTTGCACTTGTATTATTGTGGAAAAAACACTTTTCGCACTTGTGTTAGTGTTGAAAAACCACTTTTCGCACTTGTCTTGGTGCAGGAAACCACTTTTGCACTTGTAATAGTGTGGAAAAAACACTTTTCGCACTTGTGTTAGTGTTGAAAAACCACTTTTCGCACTTGTGTTAGTGTTGAAAAACCACTTTTCGCACTTGTGTTGGTGCAGGAAACCACGTTTGCACTTGTATTAGTGTGGAAAAAACACTTTTCGCACTTGTGTTAGTGTTGAAAAACCACTTTTCGCACTTGTCTTGGTGCAGGAAACCACTTTTGCACTTGTAATAGTGTGGAAAAAACACTTTTTGCACTTGTATTAGTGTGGACAAAACACTTTTCGCACTTGTGTTAGTGTTGAAAAACCACTTTTCGCACTTGTGTTAGTGTTGAAAAACCACTTTTCGCACTTGTGTTAGTGTTGAAAAACCACTTTTCGCACTTGTGTTGGTGCAGGAAACCACTTTTGCACTTGTATTAGTGTGGAAAAAACACTTTTCGCACTTGTGTTAGTGTTGAAAAACCACTTTTCACACTTGTGTTAGTGTTGAAAAACCACTTTTCGCACTTGTGTTGGTGCAGGAAACCACTTTTACACTTGTATTAGTGTGGAAAAAACACTTTTCGCACTTGTGTTAGTGTTGAAAAACCACTTTTCGCACTTGTGTTAGTGTTGAAAAACCACTTTTCGCACTTGTGTTGGTGCAGGAAACCACTTTTGCACTTGTATTAGTGTGGAAAAAACACTTTTCGCGCTTGTGTTAGTGTTGAAAAACCACTTTTCGCACTTGTGTTAGTGTTGAAAAACACTTTTCGCACTTGTGTTAGTGTTGAAAAACCACTTTTCGCACTTGTGTTGGTGCAGGAAACCACTTTTGCACTTGTATTAGTGTGGACAAAACACTTTTCGCACTTGTGTTAGTGTTGAAAAACCACTTTTTGCACTTGTGTTAGTGTTGAAAAACCACTTTCGCACTTGTGTTGGTGCAGGAAACCACTTTTGCACTTGTATTAGTGTGGAAAAACACTTTTCGCACTTGTGTTAGTGTTGAAAAACCACTTTTCGCACTTGTGTTAGTGTTGAAAAACCACTTTTCGCACTTGTGTTAGTGTTGAAAAACCACTTTTCGCACTTGTGTTGGTGCAGGAAACCACTTATGCACTTGTATTAGTGTGGAAAAAAACACTTTTCACACTTGTATTAGTGTTGAAAAACCACTTTTCGCACTTGTGTTAGTGTTGAAAAACCACTTTTCGCACTTTTGTTAGTGTTGAAAAACCACTTTTCGCACTTGTGTTAGTGCAGGTAACCACTTTTGCACTTGTATTAGTGGAGAAAAAACACTTTTTGCACATGTGATAGTGTTGAAAAACCACTTTTCGCACTTGTGTTAGTGTTGAAAAACCACTTTTCGCACTTGTGTTACTGTTGAAAAACCACTTTTCGCACTTCTGTTGGTGCAGGAAACCACTTTTCGCACTTGTGTTAGTGTTGAAAAACCACTTTTCGCACTTGTGTTGGTGCAGGAAACCACTTTTACACTTGTATTAGTGTGGAAAGAACACTTTTCGCACTTGTGTTAGTGTTGAAAAACCACTTTTCGCACTTGTGTTAGTGTTGAAAAACCACTTTTCGCACTTGTGTTGGTGCAGGAAACCACTTTTGCACTTGTATTAGTGTGGAAAAAACACTTTTCGCGCTTGTGTTAGTGTTGAAAAACCACTTTTCGCACTTGTGTTAGTGTTGAAAAACCACTTTTCGCACTTGTGTTAGTGTTGAAAAACCACTTTTCGCACTTGTGTTGGTGCAGGAAACCACTTTTGCACTTGTATTATTGTGGACAAAACACTTTTCGCACTTGTGTTAGTGTTGAAAAACCACTTTTCGCACTTGTGTTATTGTTGAAAAACCACTTTTCGCACTTGTGTTAGTGTTGAAAAACCACTTTTCGCACTTGTGTTGGTGCAGGAAACCACTTTTGCACTTGTATTAGTGTGGAAAAACACTTTTCGCACTTGTGTTAGTGTTGAAAAACCACTTTTCGCACTTGTGTTAGTGTTGAAAAACCACTTTTCGCACTTGTGTTATTGTTGAAAAACCACTTTTTGCACTTGTGTTGGTGCAGGAAACCACTTTTGCACTTGTATTAGTGTGGAAAAAACACTTTTCACACTTGTATTAGTGTTGAAAAACCACTTTTCGCACTTGTGTTAGTGTTGAAAAACCACTTTTCGCACTTTTGTTGGTGCAGGAAACCACTTTTCGCACTTGTGTTGGTGCAGGTAACCACTTTTGCACTTGTATTAGTGGAGAAAAAACACTTTTTGCACATGTGATAGTGTTGAAAAACCACTTTTCGCACTTGTGTTAGTGTTGAAAAACCACTTTTCGCACTTGTGTTAGTGTTGAAAAACCACTTTTCGCACTTCTGTTGGTGCAGGAAACCACTTTTGCACTTGTAATAGTGTGGAAAAAACACTTTTTGCACTTGTGATAGTGTTGAAAAACCACTTTTCGCACTTGTGTTATTGTTGAAAAACCACTTTTCGCACTTGTGTTGGTGCAGGAAACCACTTTTGCACTTGTATTAGTGTGGAAAAAACACTTTTCACACTTGTATTAGTGTGGAAAATACACTTTTCGCACTTGTGTTAGTGTTGAAAAACCACTTTTCGCACTTGTGTTAGTGTTGAAAAACCACTTTTCGCACTTGTGTTGGTGCAGGAAACCACTTTTGCACTTGTATTAGTGTGGAAAAAACACTTTTCGCACTTGTGTTAGTGTTGAAAAACCACTTTTCGCACTTGTGTTAGTGTTGAAAAACCACTTTTCGCACTTTTGTTGGTGCAGGAAACCACTTTTGCACTTGTATTAGTGTGGAAAAAACACTTTTCGCACTTGTGTTAGTGTTGAAAAACCACTTTTCGCACTTGTGTTAGTGTTGAAAAACCACTTTTCGCACTTGTGTTAGTGTTGAAAAACCACTTTTCGCACTTGTGTTGGTGCAGGAAACCACTTTTGCACTTGTATTAGTGTGGAAAAAACACTTTTCGCACTTGTGTTAGTGTTGAAAAACCACTTTTCGCACTTGTGTTAGTGTTGAAAAACCACTTTTCGCACTTGTGTTAGTGTTGAAAAACCACTTTTCGCACTTGTGTTGGTGTAGGAAACCACTTTTGCACTTGTATTAGTGTGGAAAAAACACTTTTCGAACTTGTGTTAGTGTTGAAAAACCACTTTTCGCACTTGTGTTAGTGTTGAAAAAACCACTTTTCGCACTTGTGTTAGTGTTGAAAAACCACTTTTCGCACTTGTGTTGGTGCAGAAAACCACTTTTGCACTTGTATTAGTGTGGAAAAACACGTTTTGCACTTGTGTTAGTGTTGAAAAACCACTTTTCGCACTTGTCTTGGTGCAGGAAACCACTTTTGCACTTGTAATAGTGTGGAAAAAACACTTTTCGCACTTGTGTTAGTGTTGAAAAACCACTTTTCGCACTTCTGTTAGTGTTGAAAAACCACTTTTCGCACTTGTGTTGGTGCAGGAAACCACTTTTGCACTTGTATTAGTGTGAAAAAACACTTTTCGCACTTGTGTTAGTGTTGAAAAACCACTTTTCGCACTTGTCTTGGTGCAGGAAACCACTTTTGCACTTGTAATAGTGTGGAAAAAACACTTTTGCACTTGTATTAGTGTGGACAAAACACTTTCGCACTTGTGTTAGTGTTGAAAAACCACTTTTCGCACTTGTGTTAGTGTTGAAAAACCACTTTTCGCACTTGTGTTAGTGTTGAAAACCACTTTTCGCACTTGTGTTAGTGTTGAAAAACCACTTTTCGCACTTGTGTTGGTGCAGGAAACCACTTTTGCACTTGTATTAGTGTGGACAAAACACTTTTCGCACTTGTGTTAGTGTGAAAAACCACTTTCGCACTTGTGTTAGTGTTGAAAAACCACTTTTCGCACTTGTGTTAGTGTTGAAAAACCACTTTCGCACTTGTGTTGGTGCAGGAAACCACTTTGCACTTGTATTAGTGTGGAAAAACACTTTTCGCACTTGTGTTAGTGTTGAAAAACCACTTTTCGCACTTGTGTTAGTGTTGAAAAACCACTTTTCGCACTTGTGTTAGTGTTGAAAAACCACTTTTCGCACTTGTGTTGGTGCAGGAAACCACTTTTTGCACTTGTATTAGTGTGGAAAAAACACTTTTCACACTTGTATTAGTGTTGAAAAACCACTTTTCGCACTTGTGTTAGTGTTGAAAAACCACTTTTCGCACTTTTGTTAGTGTTGAAAAACCACTTTTCGCACTTGTGTTGGTGCAGGTAACCACTTTGCACTTGTATTAGTGGAGAAAAAATACTTTTGCACATGTGATAGTGTTGAAAAACCACTTTTCGCACTTGTGTTAGTGTTGAAAAACCACTTTTCGCACTTGTGTTAGTGTTGAAAAACCACTTTTCGCACTTGTGTTGGTGCAGGAAACCACTTTTGCACTTGTATTAGTGTGGAAAAAACACTTTTCGCACTTGTGTTAGTGTTGAAAAACCACTTTTCGCACTTGTGTTAGTGTTGAAAAACCACTTTTCGCACTTGTGTTGGTGCAGGAAACCACTTTTACACTTGTATTAGTGTGGAAAAAACACTTTTCGCACTTGTGTTAGTGTTGAAAAACCACTTTTCGCACTTGTGTTAGTGTTGAAAAACCACTTTTCGCACTTGTGTTGGTGCTGGAAACCACTTTTGCACTTGTATTAGTGTGGAAAAAACACTTTTCGCGCTTGTGTTAGTGTTGAAAAACCACTTTTCGCACTTGTGTTAGTGTTGAAAAACCACTTTTCGCACTTGTGTTAGTGTTGAAAAACCACTTTTCGCACTTGTGCTTGGTGCAGGAAACCACTTTTGCACTTGTAATAGTGTGGAAAAAACACTTTTGCACTTGTGATAGTGTTGAAAAACCACTTTTCGCACTTCTGTTAGTGTTGAAAAACCACTTTTCGCACTTGTGTTAGTGTTGAAAAACCACTTTTCGCACTTGTGTTGGTGCAGGAAACCACTTTTGCACTTGTATTAGTGTGGACAAAACACTTTTCGCACTTGTGTTAGTGTTGAAAAACCACTTTTCGCACTTGTGTTAGTGTTGAAAAACCACTTTTCGCACTTGTGTTAGTGTTGAAAAACCACGTTTCGCACTTGTGTTGGTGCAGGAAACCACTTTTGCACTTGTATCAGTGTGGAAAAAACACTTTTCGCACTTGTGTTAGTGTTGAAAAACCACTTTTCGCACTTGTGTTAGTGTTGAAAAACGACTTTTCGCACTTGTGTTAGTGTTGAAAAACCACTTTTCGCACTTGTGTTAGTGTTGAAAAACCACTTTTTCGCACTTGTCTTGGTGCAGGAAACCACTTTTGCACTTGTATTAGTGGAGAAAAAACACTTTTTGCACATGTGATAGTGTTGAAAAACCACTTTTCGCACTTGTGTTAGTGTTGAAAAACCACTTTTCGCACTTTTGTTAGTGTTGAAAAACCACTTTTCGCACTTCTGTTGGTGCAGGAAACCACTTTTGCACTTGTAATAGTGTGGAAAAAACACTTTTGCACTTGTGATAGTGTTGAAAAACCACTTTTCGCACTTGTGTTAGTGTTGAAAAACCACTTTTCGCACTTGTGTTAGTGTTGAAAAACCACTTTTCGCACCTGTGGTGGTGCAGGAAACCACTTTTGCACTTGTATTAGTGTGGACAAAACACTTTTCGCACTTGTGTTAGTGTTGAAAAAGCACTTTTCGCACTTGTGTTAGTGTTGAAAAACCACTTTTCGCACTTGTGTTAGTGTTGAAAAACCACTTTTCGCACTTGTGTTGGTGCAGGAAACCACTTTTGCACTTGTATTAGTGTGGAAAATACACTTTTCGCACTTGTGTTAGTGTTGAAAAACCACTTTTCGCACTTGTGTTAGTGTTGAAAAACCACTTTTCGCACTTCTGTTGGGCAGGAACCACTTTTGCACTTGTATTAGTGTGGAAAAAACACTTTTCGCACTTGTGTTAGAGTTGAAAAACCACTTTCGCACTTGTGTTAGTGTTGAAAAACCACTTTTCGCACTTGTGTTGGTGCAGGAAACCACTTTTGCACTTGTATTAGTGTGGAAAAAACACTTTTCGCACTTGTGTTAGTGTTGAAAAACCACTTTTCGCACTTGTGTTAGTGTTGAAAAACCACTTTTCGCACTTGTGTTAGTGTTGAAAAACCACTTTTCGCACTTGTGTTGGTGCAGGAAACCACTTTTGCACTTGTATTAGTGTGGAAAAAACACTTTTCGCACTTGTGTTAGTGTTGAAAAACCACTTTTCGCACTTGTGTTAGTGTTGAAAAACCACTTTTCGCACTTGTGTTAGTGTTGAAAAACCACTTTTCGCACTTGTGTTGGTGTAGGAAAACCACTTTTGCACTTGTATTAGTGTGGAAAAAACACTTTTCGAACTTGTGTTAGTGTTGAAAAACCACTTTTAGCACTTGTGTTAGTGTTGAAAAACCACTTTTCGCACTTGTGTTAGTGTTGAAAAACCACTTTTCGCACTTGTGTTGGTGCAGGAAACCACTTTTGCACTTGTATTAGTGTGGAAAAACACTTTTTGCACTTGTGATAGTGTTGAAAAACCACTTTTCGCACTTGTTGACCTTTCACTGTGTTTGAAAACCACTTCCTTTGACACTTTCTGTGTTGTGCAGGAAACCACTTTGCACTTGTATTAGTGTGGAAAAAACACTTTTCGCACTTGTGTTAGTGTTGAAAAACCACTTTTCGCACTTGTGTTAGTGTTGAAAAACCACTTTTCGCACTTGTGTTGGTGCAGGAAACCACTTTGCACGGTGTATTAGTGTGGAAAAAACACTTTTCGAACTTGTGTGTAGTGTTGAAAAACCACTTTCGCACTTGTGTTAGTGGTTGAAAAACCACTTTCGCACTTGTGTTGGGGCAGGAAACCAC